>NW_024609881.1:11183950-11293950 GCF_016920785.2 Ixodes scapularis | reverse complement strand
CGACCTGTATCTACTTGATTATGTATTCTTCTCCCACCCTGTGTTCGCCCTAAAAGGGCTGACGGTACTAATAAATGAATAAATGAATAAAGCGCATGTGCAAATGCTGGTGCAGCAGCGGAGTCTCTGTTGCGTGATACATAAGTCCCATTTTTTTAACTAAGAACGTGAGAATGTATGAAACGAGAAATTTGCGATAAAGAAAAAAGAACATTGGCTTAATCACATGCAGGCAGAAACTACCCGACCGAGTATGAAGCGGGGATAAGTTATCGGTCATGTTTTTTAAACTTTTCGAAACTTTATTGGATATTTTTCACGTTTCTAGCCACACTGCTGCACAATTCATACTACGGTGCTCATTTGGTGTCAGATTTTAGGAAGATGAAAAGAGTTTGACAACGGACAGAGGTAGCACACAACCACGAGACGCCTGTTTTTTTCCCTTTTTTCTAGCTTTATTCGTCACTGCATCGTTAATTTTTATAGAGTAACAAATGTAATACGGCATTTATTTATTTTAGATACCTGCAGCGCGAGTGGCGTCATAGCAGAGGAAAAACAGCAACGGTATTGCAGTAAAGCGTACTTGGCAAATGGTAACAAAACCCTCACTACGTGCAAATATGTGCATAACCCAAAAAAAGACACACTGCCGACAGGACAAAATAATTTGCGATATGATGCGATATGATTATATATCATTTCACGTAGTGGTGATTAATGTTCATTTACCGTACACGTTGCATAAATTTGCTTATTAAGCTTGTTAATATTTAATACGGAATTTTATGTATGTATAGATTGGGTTTAGAATTTTTCAGTTTTTCCTGCGTTTCATGTCAAAACAGTAATAAAAAAAGACAGCCGTGTTTTTTTTTTCCTGGGCCCTGCCATTAGTAATGCCGAGTAAAAAACGATTGCGCAATAATTGCAAAGGTGCGTGATGGAAGGGATACTGCCATTCATAAGTGCTTTTGAAACTGTAGGTATGGTTGCGGTAAATGAATCATACGACTAAGGTTATTTTTGTGCTTATTTTTAACTTTTGTTCATTTCATTGAGTTTGGGTACACCGCAGTAAAGAAGGCATTATAAATAATTAACTTCGAGCCAAAATAAGTAAGAATAAACATTTGGTTTTTGAAGGGCTTTTGATCTACTGTTACCAATTTTATATTCGATGTAATGTCAGAGCAATTGTTCGGAAAGTGTCAGAAACTACTAGTTCACAAAACATTGTTCAGTCACATTTGACATATACATAGCCAGACTTCTGATTGTTACTTGAAAAATATAATGGATTACAATTACAAATTACCGAGCCTCAAATGTAACGAATTACCGTTACAAATTGCTTTCGCTGAAAAGTAACGAATTACTTTAATTGTTACGTTACAAATTACTTTCACGTTACTTTTTCCGTGCACTTTTTGCACACTGTGCACACGGTGGCAAAACATTTTTAAAAATGTTCTGCCACAGTACTTTTCATTTCTCATACGCCGGTATTATGACAGTCCTTGTAAAAATAAAATATTGCATTAAAAAGACAGAGTATAAGTGCACTCCCTTCACCCGTAAGCTTACAAGGCAGCGAAAGCTGCAACCACAGCAGTCATCCCGCTAACTTACGGCCTCCAGAAATTATCCCTGGAATGTGCAGAGAAAGCTAGTGGTGCGTATCCTCAGTAGCAGCGTCTCCCTCCTCTGCGAGATTCGGAGCTAAAGAAGCGATCTACGAAAGCTCCGTTTTGACTCGGGTGTTCCACCTGTTGTTCACAAGAAAAAAAAACACTTGGTTCTGTCGTTACAGTGTCTAGACAATGCAGAATACAGGTGTCCCGGCTTACCTTGATGTGTTTCCGCAGGATAGAGTGTGTTGTTGTTGCTGATGACAGTGTGTGTTTTTTTTTTTTTTTGACAAGCGAAGTATGGCACTGAAACTCTAGGTTTCTGTTCTCCTTAGTTTGAACATCTCATAAAGGGATGACCATGGAGACGGCGGACCAAAAACTGGACCAGCGCTTACAGGTTAACGATCGCCTCACCGGTTCTCCCTTTCATACCAATATTCGTGGAGGCCAGGGGAGGGGAGGGTACAGAGAGCCAGAGAAGAGGTGGCCATCATTTTCTCAAAACTATAGAGGATCACATTACTTTTACGCATTCTTTCTCACTCTCTCTGTCAGGTCTCCTTAGATGGCCTAACCACCCGCCCCCCCCCCCCCCCCCCTCCGACCCCCGATCCCTGTTTATATTGACAGTTGACTGAAGTGAGGAGTGAACTCAACCACCATGCCCAGACAAGTAAACGAAAAGAAGTGTCGTCCGTACCCTCGAAAACGATGCTGTTAGCCTCGTGCCGGGTGTTTTTCATCTGTGCCTAAAGAACGTGTTAGATTAAAGTAGCGCACATCAAAGACAAAGATAATTCGAAGCCCTCACGCCAGGCTACATCGTCTGTTACGCGATTTGTCAACCCGCGAACTGAAGGGGCACGAACCAGCCTTTGACGTCTGTGTAGGTGGCGGGAGACATCGAAGAAGTTGGGAAGGGTGAAATGGTGTAAACTACAAAAACAAATAAACAAGAAGGGATATCGGTGGCCGAGTGGGCTAGTACACACCAGCTCACAGAATGTAGAGCGAAATTTCAAGCTGCAGAACCCAGGGATCCTGGGTTCCATCCCCACCCCTGCACATTTCGATCTGGATGAGCGTCGTACCGGAGTGCGGTTGTGTCACTACTGCGTGGTGCACGTTAAAGGGATGGTTAACCGAAATTGGGACTTCTGAGAACACTGCAGGAGTTGTAGGCGGGACGCTACGATCCCTAAAACACTACTCATAAGGCGATATCTCGAATCGACGGCCGTATTTTTGTAAACAAAAGGTCGAGATTAAACGAGGCCGACGAGGCGCTTGACATCAAGATATCTCGTTTCCTCTTCTTTCGTTTCTCCCCCTCAAGACGGCGAGGCAGAGAAGACGCGAGGCCGTTCCCTCTCCTTCTCGACCCTTCTCGGAGAAACAAGACGCAAACATATCTGACAAATGCGCCTCCTTTTTTTCTTTTTTTCAAAAATACAGTAATTCGTTCGATATATTGTTGTTTGAGTGAAGTTTTGATGTTTGTAGCATCCCGTTGCACGCTTTTGCCGCCGTCCTTTGTGGAATCCAGATTTCGAATCAGCATCCCTTTAAAGACCCCAGGAAAGCAGTCGTACTGCACTGGCTAAATTCTTTATCTACAGTGGGTAACAATGTTGCCATGTCCTGGCAGACTGAACTCCTGCTGTGGAAAGTACTAACGGCTAATTTGTTTGTTTGTTTGTTTCATAAACACGAAGAGATTTCTCCTGCTGGGAAAAGAAGAAAAACACGATGGCGTTGTCCTATTTAATCTTTTGTCTTTCGTATCTTTGTACATGCTCGACCCGTTTTTCTAGTGGCTCTAGTGACCGGTGATACAAAATATCGTGTTTTATTTTCCGCTCTTCTCCCCTTGCCGATGTTTCTCATTTTGTTGAACGTTCTCTTTTTATGCTGCTGAATGTTCTGCTCATATTGCTCCAATGCTTCACATGCAATCGTAGTCCAACGGGCTCAACCTTGTCTCGTTTTTCCGTTTCACGGCACCAATCTACGTTCTAGGACGAAACGAGCAGGCAGAAAACACATGATAACTGATCTTCACAAATTTCCCGGCTTTTTTTTGTACGGCCCCTGTCGCGGTATTTTGAAAAGATGTTAGGTTCTGGTCTCCTTTCTTCCCAAACAAAGCAGGAACCCCCTTACGCATGGCAAATTCAACCCACACACAGAGAGCGGAAGTGCGCCCGAAGCGCCACCACCGCGGTGTGACGTGACAAACGTGAGTCCCAGATTACCGCAGATGCGGAGAAGAAACACATAAAAGCTTTTTTTTAGTAGGTGTGTGCGGGTACCTCAAAAGACTGAGAAAGAAGGTTGCGTCGTAAATCGGAATAGATAAAAATAAAACGATTTTTTTTAATGAAACACGTTTATAAATTTTTGTAATACGAAAATAGAGCACTGCTCTTGAGGGGGAGGAGAGGAGAGTACGACAAGACGGGTACACCCTTCCTCCTCCTGCTCCTCCACAGCAGGTATTTTGATGCCTCGAGAATTAGCCTGAAATTACCGTGAAGGCTGGTTGAGACAACTGCAACAAAATTTGGAGCAAATCAAAATACTCATCCCGGTACAACTGTTCGGTTTCAAATAAAACAACCCAGGAGAGTTTCAAAAAGTGCCAGCGGATCTTCGAGGAGCACCCTTACACCATCGTCCTGTCATTTTGTGTTTCCTAATATTGGCTGCCGCAGTTCTGGCGTCGAGGGTGCAGGCTTTGCCCAGTAGTGTAGGAGCCTATGGAATAACCCGTTTTCAAACGGGCTTTCGCAATATATTTTTAGTTAGGATATGAGCATCTCACGCATACCTGTCGACTCCATCATTGAGGCCGTGTTCACGGTGTCTCCGAACAGGCAGTAACGAGGCATCTTTCTCCCAACCCCACCCGCACACACAGGTGCTGCAGCAAGAGCAAGTGCATCATACTCTAGCATAAGGTAGCACATAGAAATCATTCTTAAAAGCGATACAGAGTGTTTAGGAGACAAAAATAACCGAGTTGTTTGCCCCCCCCGTAAGTAAACTAGGCAAAAAAGAAAGCTGGAACTCCGAGGATTGGCAAAATAGGTTGGGCAAGAACACGTTTGTTTTGAGTTCATGACATTGCTTAGGTAAAAATAAAATAAAAGAGAAATACCACACGTCCCTATAAGCAAACGTACATATACTAATGTCGTCAAAACATAGAATTACATTGTGACAGGCATGTACAGTTACACAAAAATATCATAGTTACGTGACTGAGTAGCAGCTTCCAAAGCAATTTGAGTGGAGCATAAATTATTTCTTTTGAAATTAATGCGGTTCGAGTTTGTCTGCTCCTTGCGCAGGGGTAGCGGTGACGTCAGAACGCCAAGCCCTGATCTGATCGCGACCCTCTATCTGAGCATCGTCTGCTCCTTTGCAACGTCGTCTGCTCGCAACGTCGTCTGCGTCTGTCTTACCTTTCCTGCGACATTCGAAAGTGCAGGTCTTTACGAGCGAGCTCGACTTCGCCTTTCAGGCAGGGCAGACGAAATAACTCGAGCGGTACGTTATTTTTGTCTAACAACTAGCAGACGGGCATCAAGAAGAAAAGTCAAAGGACTCACTGCCGAGGTGTCCCGAGGCGCCGAGGTTTGGTTGCTAACAACCGAGAGTGAAGGTGGTTAGTGTCCGCAAGTTCCCTCCCAAATACCTTTTCCCTCCTTTCGTGTGCGTCGAGACTCCTCACTGTTTAACAGCGTCGGCGAGTTGGCGCGCTTGGCGCAGTTAACGTCGTCTGCTTTATATCTGCTAGTCAAAGAGATGGCTTTTTTACCTTTCCTGCTTCTCTCGGACATTCACCGCTTTTCCGCCGGCGAGAACGCGGCTTTCGAAAAAGACGAAATGAAATACCTTGAAGTATACGACATTTCTTTTTTTGAGGTGAAGGATTTCACTCTAGTTGCGAATGTCCAGGCGTCGTTTAAGAACCCGATAAAGGTGACCTTTTAGAGAGTCACTGTGAGTGCCCTTGCGGGGCCGCAAAGTGCAGCCACATGGTGGCTACCGCACCTTACGCGGCTCTAAATGGACTGTCCAAGACGGACCTTCCACAGCAGTGGCTGTAACGCTCCAAGAGCAGCATGCCGCAGCAGGTCGCTCGCTCAGGTAAGAAGTAAACACCATGCTCATCGCTATGTTAAAACGTTTAGTTGCACGTATTTCGTGAAGGGTACTTCGCGTTTAATGAGTTGTTCAAAGATAATCAGCTAAAGACAGATGACAGCCGATGTGGTGAGTGCAAATAAACAAATGCGGCTGTGCGATCGGTACTGTGAGCACATCATAGCCGAAAAGTGCTCGATTGCTGCTTGTTGTCACATCTTTCTCGCTCGAATAAAAGGCTGTTGTCAATTAGCGTATTAGGGTATATATGTGTGGCGCAAACCCAAGTGGCAAAAGTTTGAAAACCTGTGTTTATCTGTGGAAAAGAATCCGAGCAAGATCGATCGAGCTACCCGAGTGACGTCGAACGTATCGCAAAAGTTATGTCGTAGACTCGTTGACACCAAGAAGTAATTATTGTTGTAATGCAATTAAATGCAAACGTGCAAGCGAGCTGGACAAGAATGACGAAGATAATCCCTGGAGAATGGGAACAAGAGGGACAAAGGGCAAACACGAATCTTTTTTGAAGGCTACGTTCTCGCCGGTCAAAAAGCGGTGAATTTCCGACAGGCGCAGGAAAGGTAAAGCAGTCATCGCTTTGACTAGCAGACGTAAAGCAGACGACTTTAACTGCGCCAACCGCGCCAAACCGCCTACGCCGTTAAAAAGTGAAGAGCCTCGCCGCACACGAAAGGAGGGAAAAGGTTTTTGGAAGGGAACTTCCGGACACTAACCACCCTCACCTCTCGGTTCTTAGCAAACAAACCTCGCCGATCGGGACACTTCGCCAGTGGGTCCTTTGACTTCTCTCCTTGATGCGCTTCTGCTAGTTGTTAGACAAAAACAACGTACCACTCGAGTTATTTAGTCTGCCCTCTCTGAAAGGCGAAGTCGAGCTCGCTCGTTAAGACCTGCACTTCCAAAAGTCGCAGAAAGGTTAGACAGACGCAGACGACGTTGCGAGCAGACGACGTTGCAAAGGAGCAGACGACGCTCAGATAGGGGGTCGCCATCAGCCAATCAGGGCTCGGCGCTCTGACGTCACCAAAACCCCCAGCGCAAGAAGCAGACGAACTTGCCCTCCGCATTGAGCGAACTACTAACCATGCGCCATAAAAAAGTAGTTACTTTTGAAGTTCCTTTTTTCAAGCCAAACATTACAGAGGTTTTGATACGTTAGCGCAATCCCGGTCGACTAATAGAAAAGACAGCTATTTTCTGGCTTGTGTTTTTTACCAAAAGGCTTTATTAGCTTGACGAAGCAATTTGTTCTCAAAGGTCTTGTTTGAAGGTTCTGCTTCTGCGTGCCTTGGTGCTTTCTTTCTGGTAGGTAATATACTGCAGATGTTCCGAGCTTGGTTTTTTCAGAGTGTTTTTTTTTTTATTTCGACTGTCAAGAGATTGTGATATTGATTTTTGGGTTTTGTTGCCCCTTTTGGTGAGAGATCACTGTGTAATAAAAACAGCCCTTGTAATAGGGAAGAGTTCCTACATGGTGGCGAAAGGGGCGGAGGGCAATCTCTTTCTTCAAATGCGCGACGCGATTGCTTTTGGGAACCTGGGGTCAAAAAGAAAGGCCAGTTTCCCGTGATAATTCCGCGATTATTCAGCCGTACTTGAAAACACATTTGTGACAGGTCTTCGCGTTCAGTGTCCATTTTCAATGGTCGTCGAGGCAGATAAAGGAGCTTATATAGCCCTGAAAAGATAACTTATCTTTTAAAACTGTCTCGACTTGAGGTTTGCCCATTTTTTCGAATATCAGTTGACCAGCCGAGATATTATATATTTCTCTATGTGCGGATGTTTGCTGATAAGCAAAACCTTAACTAAGTTCCCAAGGTAATTTGTAATTCTTTAGGAATTCAGTCTAGGATTGACGAGAAGCTTTGTTGCGTTTTTTGGAAAGGTTAATAGCGCCAGAACAGAATTGTGCCTGTCTTAAATACTCGACTCAAAGCACTGTATTTTAAATACTTTTAGCACTATTTTGATATTTTGCAAAGTACATTTCGTTTAGTGTATTTGTTCCTCTTTCTTATTTACTTTTCTCAATATATTGTACTTAGTATCTCAAATTGATTTTGCAACCTGAAAGAAAGTTGTCGCTGGAGGAATCTACAGAACTAGGGATCGTTAGGCTGCACGACAAATCTTAACCGATTGGAAGCTTAGAGCCAAGCGACCGAACACAAAGCAGAAAACAAGGATTGCGCAAAACACACTCTCCGAATGTCTACAAAAGACCAAATGGATAGCCCCAAGCATCTATCTGTCCTCTTGTTCATTTTTTTAGAAGTAGTTTTTGAATAGCACATTGCGCTTGGGGCTTGCAAAGTGCGGGTGACGTCATCCGGATTTTTCACTCATACCCCACCTTTTGTCCAAAGCTAGAAGTGGAGTCAGTGGAGGATTGTGACGCCAACGCTCGGTACGATCGCAATAGACCATTTTCGGAGTCGTCGGCTGATGAGGTTCTAGTACAAAAACGCGCGAACACGTTTTCATGCGAGCACAGGCACTCCCTCTGCCCGATAAAGCTAGATCCCGCTGGCTTTATTGCGCTGCAGTGAACTAGACTGTACTTTCCGAATCTCCCTGTGGGCCTATTGTGGCTTAACTTTGGCTCCTAGCCTCATTCAAAAGTGTTGTTTTTTTTTCTCGTAAAAAAGAGCTCGTTTCCTGTGCATCCTTCCTTTTTGTCATTTTTTTGCCACTGCTATGCAAGGAAACAGGACGGTGATTGGGCGATTGGTATCAAGACGCACAGTGATATTGATAAATAAGATAAAACCTTCATGGATGGAAAACAAACTTATTCATCTTTTACAAAGTGGTGGACAAGTGTATCCGCTACTATTGATGACTGCTGTTTTGTGCTATTACACACCAATGTCCGCAGTTTGAAGAAGCACTGGAATGCAATTAGCAGTTCGGTGGAACATTACCTAGACAAGTTAGATGTTCTTGTATTTTCAGAAATAAATATAAAGCCTGTGGAAGAGCCGCTGTTTGTTCTTGATAACTTTGAAGTGTTGTCACATAGTAGAGACGACCGAAAAGGAGGTGGAGCTATGGTCATAATAAATCAGAAATTAACAGTAGATAATAGCAAAAAGATGGAATTCTTCTCAACAGAGGCTCTTCACGTCGAACTTGAAAAAAAAAACAGAAAACTATTTTCAGTATTAAGTCTGTATCGAGCACCAGATGGAAATATAGGTGAATACATAGATGACTAAAATAAATGGTTGAACGAGAATAAAGACAATGATATGATTGTAGTAGGTGACATAAACATTGACACACATAGATCGAATTTGACGACAAACAATTACCAAGACAGCATGGTACTCTCCGGTCTAGAACCGATTATACAGGATTTCACAAGAGAGAAAACATATAGAGGGAGACTCAGTCATGGATAGGCCATATACATACACGGACAAAAGAAGGGAAATCTGAGGGACAAGTTATCTCAGAGAAAGTAGCCGACCATTATTTTGTGGCAGTAACTATTTCAAACTTATTTAAAACTACACGACAAGCGTATGTTGATAGTTCCTTTATTAATAATAAGAAAGTAGATGTATACATGCAGGAAATCAACTGGAAAGAAATTTCTAAGGAACAAAATCCAGTAAAGCTTTACGATCAGCTTATAGACATATTTAAACAGACTTACGAAAAGTGAACAGAAAAAAAGTAACATAAAAAGAGGTGAAGAACAAAATGAATGTATAACTAAAGAGATAGAAAACCTAATAAAGGAAAAAACGAAGGCCTGACAGCTTTTGAAGCGTTTTCCGAATAATAAAACTTACGAATCAAATTATCGAGCAATTAGGAACAAAGAGTACGAAAAGAAATTACTACTGGACCAAATTTTCAAAAAACAAGAAACATAGCACAATGCTCGTCACTAGTCAATCAACTACTAGGACGAAAAAGGAAAAAAAATCGATAGAAGACGTACGTAAAGTTAACTTTGGAAATTATCATGATATGGAAACGCTTGCAAATGAATTCAATACAGAATATGTTCAGTCAATTGAGAAACTTTGCTCTATGCGAACAGAAAGGCAATGTAATCAAATCAAAATCTGTGATTCACTTTTTCTTCCGGAGATGTCTGAGAACGACCTAATCAAAATTGTGGGCCAAATCAAAACTATTAAAGCAGTGGGATATGATCAAATGAGGGCAAGGAACATCAAGTGCCACATCCACATAATAAAACCAGTTCTGATCCAGCTATATAACTGCATATTCTCAAGTGGTATCATTCCTGAAAAACTTAAGACTGCTATTGTGCGGCCAATATATAAGAAGGGCGAGATAAATAAATTACTTAATTACAGACCCGTTTGTATACTCTCGGTAGTTATTATATATAGAAAAAATACACCACTAAAATACTTCGGAGTTTTATCGCGAAACATAACATATTAATTGACACGCAATGTGGCTTCAGAGAAGAAATGGAAACTTCAGATCGTTTGGAAGACTTTTTTGATTACGTATGTGAAAACATTGACTGTACAAAATATGTATTAGCTGTTTTTATATATTTTACACGGGCATTTGAAGCGATACATCACTCTATTTTATTTGACCGATTGTACAGCATAGAGATTCGGGGAAAACTAGATCACTTGTTACAAAATTATCTCCTAGACAGATATTGAATAGTGCGACTAGGCTTGAAATATAGTTGGACAATTAGGGCCAAACAAGGAGTACCGCAAGGCACAGTTCTTGGCCCCCTACTGTTTAATTTATATATCAAAGAAATTGCGCAAGTACAACTAACAATCAAATTATTCCAGTTTGCAGATGACACAGTAATTGTATACGCCAGTGGTCTCAAACTCACTTGAGCGTGCGGGACAGATAGCCGGCACTGGGAAGCCGAGGGCCAACGCTGACGGGGAGGGGGAGGGGGGGAGGGGTTAAAAGATTTAAAAGAGAAGAGGCCTCGTACTCTATGCTCAGTTTTGCCAGTGACATTTTTAGATTTGATTCGTTTATATGACAACGTTGGGACCGATCAGATGTAATAACAATATTTAAAATGAGACCGCCCAGCCAACGTGCTCACATTTTCAATGGAACAAGATAGCAATTACACTGTCGTTCCCGTTGCTCAATCCACTCAGAAATGAACCGAGCTCAACATGTCTAAAAAACAATCATTTATTCGACAGTTCTTGCTTTCCTTGCGATTTCTATTGCAACACCCGTACTTGTCTTTTCATGGTGATATTTTTTTAAGGTGAGAATCCCGAGCTCAGAGCTTTATCTTCGGCAGTTACTCCTGCTGATCGAGAGTTCGCGCAGCCGAGATGCATCTCATCTTTCAACAAAGAGCTCGCGCTTCCAGCCTAGTTACAGAATTGTGCATTACAAAAAGCTAGAAAGGAAAAAAATAAAGTGTAATGTAGGGTAAGTGAGCACAGTTAAGTAAAAACTATATGAATACATTCAAAGAGCGGAGCTACTTTTTGAGCGAAAATGAATCAATGAGTTGAGATCACTATGGCGCATGCCATTTATAGCGCTCGAGACATGGAAACCGGGACTCGTAGCAGCTTACCTGAGGGCCGTGTCCCAACGAGTCGCGGGCCGCATGCGCCCGGGGGCCGCGTGTTTGAGACCCCTGGTATACGCCCACAAAAATTCTGAAGTTGCCGTTCGAGAAGTAGAAGAAGACATTCGCAATATTTTTCAGTGATACTGTAGAAATCTGATTATCGTAAATACTTGAAAACTCAAATATTGTGCTTTAGAGATCCCAGAAAAATACTATTACCTGAATTACCCATTAAAATGCACAATAACCATTGCAATAAATGTTCATGCCTACCAATTGAGTATGTAAAAATGTAAAATACCTTGAAATATATATAGACCAACATCTTAAATAGGACTCACACATAGAGCAAGTTTGCAAAAAATAAAAAACACTGATTTAAAGTACAAAATGGGGATCATATCATGAATGTTTCACATTCAAGATATGGTCACCCATTTTGTACTTAAATGATTTATAACTCGCTAGGAAAATCTGTAATTCAATATTGAATAACTGTTTATGGGCACTGTGCCAATTACCTACAAAGAAATGTTGAAACTCTCCAAAAACAGATATTCAGAAGAATCGGTTGCCAAATCAAAAACAGAAGCGATTGAATAGATGACATAGATAAAGAAATAGGCGTATTTTATTTTAGTGATCAATTGAAATATAACATAATCACAAAATTCTTTTTAATCAACAACCACAAAATAGAAATTGTTAAAAAAAGAACGTTACGACCAAATAGCAAAATATTTTGAGCCATTAATAAAGACAAAGTATGGAGAGTCTACAAGAAAGTACTATGTGCCTAAACTTTTTAATGAACTACCTAAGGAGCTGATTGGGTGCAAAAATCCACATGCAATGAAAAAATGGCAAGAATATGGATCAATGAACAGAAAAATTAAACAAAGTGCGAATTAATAAAAGTGCCAACATACGACTGTAATCACTGTATGAATTATATTGATTATTAACACAATGCTTTGAGATATATTACTAAATAGCAGTATGTGCCCAATAGAGGCCTGTTCCACCGGTTATAGTGCACGTGTATATATGAGCCGCTTCTTTTCTTATAATTTGTTTGGTTTGTTTAAACTCATAGAGTGAGTTAAGACTGTAAAAATTATGGTTTTTAGTCACCTGCCGCGTCCCACACACAAACCTTTTTGGCTTACGTGGGTACTGAGCGAAATGTATTAAAAAAAGTAAAAATAAAATGTAGTGTAATTAAATTCTACTTCTGCTGTTTGGGACATGCAATGCCGAACTACATGTCAAAACCTTCGAATCACGGCAAAGCATATTAAGAACTAATTGCGGAATGCGTCATGAGCCGAGCCTTCTGCCAAGCAAACGCACGACAGGTTACATGTCTACAATACGTGAATTGCGTTTGTTCCTGAAATATTTCGACACACAATATGTTGCATATCCCCGAATTATGTTAAAGTAAACTTAAAATATAGCAGCTGCGCGCTTCTTGAAAATCAAAAAGATCGCAGCAAAATCTAATTTTTAGCGAATTCATCACAAATAAAGCACACCCTTCTGACTTTTTTTAGAGCGCCGTTTTAGGCCCCCGTTTCCGCGTATACAGGTGTCGACGTCACTGTCGCCGTCATTGTCGGCGTCGCCGTCGCCGTCGCCGTCGCCGTCGGCGTAACCGCGCTCGTTCCATTATTGGACGTCAGAGGCCTCTACACCGATTCAATTCGCGCTACATTTTGCGAAGAAACGGAATTGGTGTGTAGGTCTGTGATGTCCCATAGTGCAACACTGCGCATTCAGTTTCCCCGCTTAATTTAGCTGCAAAACTGATGTCACATGATCTCAACACCAATTCAGTTTCTCCTCTAAATTTTGCGGGGAATTGAATTGGTGTTAAGGTCGCGTTGCGTCAGTTTTCCCTCTAAATTTGGCGGCGAAACCGACTTTGTGTTTCAGTCACCTGACATAAAGCCATGTGACATCATTTTTTCCCAAAAATTTACCAAGGAAACTGAATTGGTGTTGAGGTCACGTGACGTTAATTTTCCCGTTAAATATAGCCGGAAAACTGATTTTGTTCATAGGTGACTTGACACAAAGTCATGTGACGCCATTTTCCCTGCTCAATCTGGGGGGGAAACTGAAATGGTGTTGAGTTTACGTGGCGTAAATTTTCGAGCTAAATTTAGTGGGGAAAGTGTGACGTCATGTGACGTCACATGGCACGGCTTCACGAGATGCGGGTTTACGAAATCTGGAGCAGCTAGCCAAATAACATTTCACGGTAAAACCAACACCGTGCGCGTTGCATTATGGGGCTCCCAACGTACCTTCCTCGTCCTCCGTGGCCAATCCTCAAACAAAATAAAAAACAAAAATCTAATATATAAATAACTATATATATTTATACTTCTTTCTCAAATTCTCTACGACGGTATGTCACAAAATCAACATACCTCAAGAGCTGCGCTTTAATTTCGCATTACAATCAAGCGTAAACATCTGTAATTTTTAATTCTTATATTACGAGCTTGCCAACTTTCTTGCCGAACTACTTCGAATGTAATACCATTATATTTCAAAGTATTTGTACTCTACTCAAATAGTTCGCACTAAAGCTTACTTGAATACTACTTTAATTTGGAAAGGGTATTTCTTATCCAATCTTATATTCTACCGTTGAGTATTTGGAACACGGCTGCGTAAGATAAGCAAGAGCATAGCGGTGCCCAAAAAAGACAGTCGGGGCACCGATTGTCGGTACTCTCACCTTTAGTGGCTCTAGTCTCGCCCGCTCTCCGGAGTGTATCCCCACGCGCAGCATGAGGGAGTCGTGGGGCCTGTGGCGGATTCGAAAACAGCGGACCTCGGCGAGAAGGTGCAGTGCCATGGAGGTCCTGGGCCGCGTGGTTGATGTCGTTGCGCAGCGGCAGGCCCCGACCACCATGTAGGCATCGCCGATCGTCTCCACCTTGTACACCTCGTAGTGCTCGATGATCGCGCCGAAGCAGGTGTACAGGTCGTTTTGGAAGTCCACCACCTGCGCCAAGGAGCAAAAGGAAACAGCGAGACGATCGCTGTGAACATCGCTCGCTATTAATCCGTGGTCCCAAATGGTAATACCATCTTACAAAGGACAGTCTGCAAACAGTGTCTGAGGCTTCCTTGCTCGAGGCTGAATTGTCGCCCAATAACGTTACGCAGCCATGTTTAGAGCATACAAATGTATAGAGCACATGTGCTTAGAACTTGTCTGAGGCGGGTTTGCAGAGAATTTTGTCATCCTGTCTGCGGAGAAACTCCATCTCCTTCGTGTGATCTACAGGCAGTGTGACTGTGGCTTGAAAAAGTCACTAGAGTCTGACATCGCATTTCTACGACCCCAGCTCAATCTACAAGCTCCTAACAACCTGAAAATAAAGAAGAAAAAAAATCAAATTATTCCGCGTCTGGTTTCCCTCTCACGAGCAAGATCAGCAACTGAAACACGCCTTTGTGATATATTTTGCAGATATTAGAGGTTACCGTCGGTCATTCGACAGCCCATCGCCAACGATCGCTTCAGGCCCTCGAAAAGGCGGCCCTTCCACCGGCCAACTGGCTTTCGAATATCCGAAGTTCGCGCGCACGAAGCGATCGCTCGAAATCGTCTCTCTCATGTCCAATGGCGCCCTCTACTTTCTGCGGCGAATCACACAAGAAAAAAAAAACGGACTTGTCGTAATCTCTGACTTTATTTTTAATTTGTAAGTCGAACGCGTATCATTATAAACTTTGGATTTGAATATTTCTTCGAGGCCGCAGATTGAGTTTTGACCATAAAACGACGACCTCAGAAACAACTTTAGAGGCTCTTTAAAAACAATCAACTCCTTAGTGCGAATAAATAAACGAGTGATTTTAGGATTTGTGACGCAACTGAAATTTTATACAAATATGACGTTTGATGAGTTGATAATGAAAATAATCGGTCTCATTGGAAGAATATAAAACTATAAATAATACTGCGAAATTCTAAAAATGTTCTATGAAGACGCAATTTCTGAGATTTGAAAAGCCTTAGCGATGCGGAAACAGTGCGTTTTTAGAAATATATTTTCTTCATTTATAGCGGGTTTATATAGCGGCCACAAATAAGTGAAGGTGTGAAGTGAGTATTGTTCACCTCTACACATTTATTTAATTGAAATAATATAATATAGTAGTCTTGAAAGGCACGGCCAAGTCTTGAAAGAACGTCTAAAACACATCTAAACGTTTTTCACTTCTTTTGGTGTGAACAGTCGTATTTGCCCAGTCTCGGGTTGCTTCAAAATGTTCAGTTTTACCGAATCTTCATCTTCCTTGCTGCCGACAATACACTCTAATTACTTTCATACACAAACTACTCAACAAAAACGTGTTTCTTGTTCAAATGCCTTGTTTTTGCCCTTTTATATAATTTATGAACACTTAACGGTGTAACTGTTGTGTGAATAAACATACCATTCTTCGTAGAACTTTTGCACAACGTACAGAAAATGGCATCGCGTTAAACGTGTGTACGTGTTTCTCGTTACATGCACCATATGACTGTGCCGAAATGGTGTATTATTAAGGTAAAAAAAATCTGAATTTTCTTAAAGAAATAAATAAACCATTGGTATTCAATTTAAGTCACACGTATTTTAAACCTGTACAGATAAAAATCACATACTTTTTTATCACTAGATTTGCGTTTTTTATTTGCTATGTAAAATAAATCGTTTCTGCTTCATCACTATTTCCTTGAAATACTAAATAATTGATAATGGCAAGCAATCGCTCTAGACAAACGGTAAGTAGAAAACAATTTAAGTATTATTTCGAAGGAAAGTGCTTGGTTTATTTAATTACAGTCAAATCGATGTGATTTAAATTCTTATAGCCAAATCGGTGCAATTTAAGTCATGATTTAAATAACGATTTAAATTATGTTGATTTTTATTATCAAGCTTTTGTAGCACGATTTTAGTGCCCACAAAGCTTAGACCTTGAACGTTTATAGTCTTCACCAAACATTGTCATGACGACGGGCAGGGCATACGTTTTTACTGGTGAACATCCTCGTGCAGCACTTTATGGGCATGCGCGACGCGGTTTGCGCAGAAAAGACGTCGCCGACTCTTTTCTGTTGATGGCTTAGAATTGGGGGTATGTTATCGAAAACAACTACTGTAGTGCAAAGTGATAATGTACCGATGCTGTAAAACATGATACCCGCTCCCACGACGTAAAATATGAAAAAGCAGCGAAGTCGTGTAGCATTTTCCTGCTCTCCCAAAACACAGCCCCCAAAGGAAGTGTCCGCGAGGCCTCTTAAATTGTTTTTATTACTTCGGAACCACGCATCTTATATGTTACTTGCTCTTATCGGTACGGGGAGGTTTTTCAAGTGTTTGGATTACACGTAATTGCCCTAGAAGTTCGAGAATTCCATACCCGTGTACGAATCTCTTCAACATAAGCACCGAGCGATGAATACCAAAGTTTAGTCACACACAAAAAATGGACACAAAGAAGAACGAGAACCATGAAAAAAAAAACGTTTTTGTATTTTAAGAGAAATGAATCCCGAAAACACGAAGCCCCAGTAGCAACATTATTTATTATTCTATTGAGAAATACACCAGGTCGAGAGCTGGGGTGACTTGATTTTACACCAGACTTTTTCACAGATGTGATTTGGGACATTTTCTGGTTTGACACCAGAAATCTGGTGTTCTGGTGTGACTCCAGAAATCTGATGTGTGGGTATGGCTCCAGAAATCTGGTGTTCTGATGTTACACCAGAAATCTGGTGTTTTGGCGGGACATCTGGTTTTGTTGTAACGTGATACCAGACCACCTGTTGACTGGGTGTTGCTTTACTCACAAAAAAGGGTACAATGATAAGTTTGACAACAACACTGCTGCCATAATTACTTTATTCAAGAAAGCAAAAAAGCACAACAGTAAAGCTTCGGAAGCTTTACTGTTGTAGGGAGTTGGCCGTGATCAACTGGAGTTTGTCCGGAGCCAGTGCCCTGCGTCCAAGAACCGGACGCCCTGTCGTTCCGCAATTCTTGGCCTTTCAGCTTGCGGTTGACACGTGTCCTAGTTACGCTGATCCGTTCCGCGTACCCCTCCGCACCAGAAATTTAGTCTTCTAAGGCATCATATTCGACAGATAGCTCGATTTCCTTGTCCAGCTCTTTCAGGGAAGCCTCCTTAAAGGGGCCCTGCAATCATATTTAAGCGTCTACCTTTCATGCGGTTTCCACGTCTCTTGGGGTTCGGGCAAGCCGGCGGGCACGGAAAGAGTAGCTAAATATGAGTGCGCCATATTTTAACCGGACGACACGGAAACCTCCTTCACCGACGAGGGCGACCCGCGGTACCGAAAGCGCGCAAAATGTGACGTCTTTGGTCCTGGGCTTACTACTGGTCAGAGCCACTAAAAACTTATTTTTGGTCTAAATACGATACATAAGTGGCGCGAATCGTTTCAATTATTTATAAAAGTAGTTTTTGTTCACTGTTATAGATGAAAAAAAGGAAAAAATGCAGTTTATAAAGTACGGAAACAACAAATGACCCGTCAACATACCCGCCGCCAAGCGGTGGAAAAGGCGGCGCATACTAGAAAGGAGTGGTGGGATAAGGCGCCGACACGGAAAAATCCCGGATGACGCGGTGCCGCTGCAGTCGTATGGACAGGAGGATCCGACAGGCTCCGAGCGTTTCGAAGGCCTTCGGCGAGAGGCTTTGTCTTGCGGTTTGGCCGTTTCGCGGCATGGCACCGCGAAGTGGCTCCCATTGTGACCTGATCTTTACCCCGTGTTTGCTGTCGTTTGTGGCCAATGAAGTGTCATGCCGAATTAGTGTTTAATCGCGCAGCAAACGCAATGAAAGCCACTTTGGTTGCCCGCTGAATACAGTTTATCCAGAACATGCTTTGGTGGCGCCCTCTGGCGCCGTCGACACGGAGTACGGCGGCCGTGAGCGCTCGATGAGCTCACTATTCCTCCTCTAGTTCACGGCCACTCAAGCCAGGACCTACGACGTCATGAAGGAGGTTATTTTTTGCTTGTCTTTGTAATTCTAAATTGCCTATAACTTTTAAAATAAAGCGAATTTCGCAAAAAGAAAACTTTCACTAAGTTACTACGTTCAGTGCGCTCGGATTTGGTGCAAAATAAAAAAACAGTAAAAAGTCCTTGCAGAGCCCCTTTAAGTAGAAGAATATCAAATGTTTCTTCGAGCTCACCGATGTCGGTTGGATCCGTGGCCAGCAGACGCCAATCTCGTTGATGATCTTTGTTGTAGCGGCTCGCAGGGTAATCCTCTTTCGCTTCAGGCGGTCGACCCCTCCTCGCTCGTAACCCGCATGGCCGCGCCTTTAATTCCCGGTTTTGGGCTCCAAAAACCGTAATAATTACTAGCTTCCTTTGTTGCTTTGCTACTAAACCAAGCTCGTTGGAAGTAAGGAAAGCGCACCAACACATCTTTTCGACTTCGACTCACAAAGAAGAGTTCTTTACTTTCTCAAACTTGAACAAGAATACCGGCGGAAAGGGAAAGACAAACCCTCGAAGAGGCGAGCCGGAGAACGCCCCTAGCTGCTCAAGACCGCCCGGGAAAGTGCTCGGGACGAGGGGGACACTTCTTGAGCACAAAGGAGCTCGCCGCGGGGTCTCCAACGGCCACCAAGACGGCAGGAAACAAGGCACCCCGTCCGGGGACGGAGCGGCACACAAACTATTAGAAAACACGCACGCGGACCAGGGGGAAAAGTCAATAAAAACACAACTCTGGTGTCACATCAAAGTGCGTGGTGTGCACACCAGGCTGCCTGGTCGGCACATGAGTTCTTGTGGTGTGGCACCAGACTCTCTTGGTGTACCCATCAGGCTGACGTGCCGGTACACCAGCATTTCTGTGGGCACACCAGGCTGGTGTGCTCGATACATCATCATCACTGGTGGGCACACCAGATATTCTGGTGTCACACCAGGATTCTCTGATGTCACACAACGATTGCCTGGTGTATTTTTTATTAGGGATGTGCAACTGGAGAGCAGGCGATTTCGATTGTTGGCATTGCCATTGCTTTTTTTTAGCCGTTGTCTTAATAGTTCTTGTAAATTTAGAGATTTTTAATAAAAAGCAAGCCGGCAACAATATTTAGTTTGATTAGGTAGCTGAAAATAATGATTTAGTACCCCTTAGTCAGTCAAATCGATACTGTGGGCCGCTGTTAGTCTCGAGCCGAGATCCACGCTTTTTTGGCATTTTGCTCAGAGTAGTACCCATTTTGTATTGGTTAGCCTCTTGGTGCGCCAACTAAACTCTTTCTATCCAGACACCTGCCCTCTGCAGGTGCACTCTACCCTCATGTTCAGCGAGCGTATGAACTGGAGTTGTATGCCCAGTCGACACTCGCTGAGCACGAGGGTAGGAAAATCTTTTCATTGCAGCTGAGCCATATATGGGGAGAGTCTGGCAGTCTATGATTTCGCTGCCGTAACGTCTCCCTTCCGAGTGAGCTAATCAGCCCGCGGCACAGAGCGAGAGGCGTGAGCGCATGCGCGTGAACTCTAGGCTGCTCCCAGCTGAGCGGGGAGGGCCGCCATTTTCATTCATTCGCCCCGCATGGGATCGATATCCAAATTTCGGTTCTTTCCTTTTATTTCGCAGGCTCTTGGCAATAAAACTATATAGTGTTATTCCTCAGTGGCTTAAAAACCTAAAGAAAGAAGTTTCTCTATGTTTGAACGCAAACTTTTATTTAGGCAAAAAAAAAATGAAATAAGCCCGTAGCAGATGACGCATAGCCTCAGCAGGGCTCCGTGCCGACAGCTTTGCGTCAAAATGGCGGTCGTCTCCTCTTGGCAGCCTTCTTTCTCCCTACTTCGGCGTTCTCCTCCCTTCTTTCCTCTCCGGCGCCTTCGTCGCCACACCCACTGGCTAAGCTCTCGCACTATACGGCTCTGCATTGCAGTAGTAGTTTTTTTTATAGTCTTTACAGTTGAATGTGAATATTTGACAGAAATCTCTCAGGTTGGGATGAAAGAGGGTTAAATGAATGCATTTGATCATTCGCCTTAATTTGGTACCCATCATTTTAAGGCCAGGTGGCCTCGTCCTGGGGGGTGACTATGACTAAAATAAAAGGATCTATGTGCTGATCACGAAAGAATATGCTAGCCATTCCAATCTAGCTTTGCCAAGTTCTTTATTGTGATTTGTTTTTATTTTCAGCTACTAGGGTGCCTCAAGATCTGGAGATCCTAGTGGCCACAAGCTTGGACTCAATCTTCCTCTGTGGTCTGGCCAGGACCATGGGGGATGTAATCCTAGCAACAAGAGGGTCGCAGTATCTCCCTACCTGTGACTTTCGATCAGCGTCACGACAGGGGAGTTCTCGTGCCACCAGGTGCTAGGTATGCCACTTGAAATAAGCATTCTTATTACCTATTAATAGAACAGCAAAAGTACTGCTAAGCCTAAAATGCAAAAAAAAACATTCAAATCTTGGGTTGGATGGAGTTCCAATTACAAAGAGGAGTCTGCAGACATGATTAACATGTGAACTTAAAGCCAGCCGATGTAGGTGTGACGGTTTCACAGAAATAACTTCCCGCAGCTCGCTTTGTTCGTGCTATACTCAAACAAATTCTTAAAATAATCATTGTGTTACGTTGGTGTGATCAATCTTATGTACCTACCACACCTAGCAGTCGGGAGATGTGAAATATAAAAAAACAGGAACCTGCACATTGTCAGCTCTGCAAAGATTTATATAGTCAACAGAGCATATCACGTTAAACTTAAGAAAACAATTCAGTGCAGGCCTATATTCATGGTTCACATATGTGTAATTGCTCTTCATTATTAATGAAGTGAAAACTGCTTAAGTTGTGGCCCACAACAGGCTTTCTATTAGTGTTAAAAATGCTATTGTGTTTTAAGCAGCTCGCACCAAATATTTTCTTGAAATATATAGGTTGATGGAAATTATTATGTAGATGTTTGCAGACAGTTATGGTGAGACCAATCTTGAATGCCAAGTGGTCCACTTGTTCAGAGTTGGTTGAGTCTGTAAATATTGTAGGTTTTCAAATTAAATTTTTATGGTACGCAATGGGCACAATCATCCGTAATGACTAGCTCTAGCTAGGGGAACTTTATACGTTTACTACGGCAAGATGGTTTCGCAAAATGAAGTATTTAGTTTATTCAACTCCTGCACTAACCTTCTCTCTAGAAACTTTTTATATTATTTACGATGCTGAGATAAGATTCTGGAAATAGTTTTTCTAGAAATACGCTAGATATTTCCAGTACATCATTTTTCTCGCAAAGCATTCGAGAGAGCCCAACCCAGTAACGTACGGAGGGAACTCACAGAATGACGTGACTGACAGTTTGAAACATTCGGCACTGTAACAGTAATAATGACATGTCACTTATGTAATGCTCATTGTCGCTGATCAAACTGTTTTTTTCCGTCTACACTCATTTTCGGTAGACTCATTCAGCGAACTCTCACCTGAGACTTCAGCGCTGGGTTCTGCGAAGTAATTGGAATGAATATAGATGCAACAGGTTTCGTTGAGCGTGCGTCTAACACATATTCTTCATATTGAACCTGCTACCTGTATTCATGACCATATCCATAATTGTATCCACATTCTACCTAATTTTTATTTTGACATTTGAGTTTTCGACAGCACTTTTTTAAAACATCTGTGCTTCTTCAGCCGTACTCAAGCTCATACATCTTGTCTTTCGCTATTACTTCGATATATAAAACTTTTGATGCCGAGTGAGAATTCAAGGTACCGAATGTGTCGTGCGAGTTAAGTAAGAACGAATAAAAAGCTCTACAAAGAAATATTTTTTTAAGCGGGCTGTATGGGCATTAGAATAGCACATGCCATGTTTAAGAAAATGCAAATTCTTGTTAGGTATGCAAGGATAAGAGTGCTGTACCGTGTCTGATGTGTCACAAAAAGAAACTGCCATACAGTGTTGCTTATGGAAGTTCAAACTGTTGAATTCGAAGGCTAGAAGTCTTATTCAAGAATGTTCCTCACTACAAATCTATTTAGAGATCTGAGCCACCGACTCATACATGTCTATGTGGCAAACATTCATCTTTTTGTGCATAATAGTTCACAAGGTCTAGTCTGCATTAATTTATTGCATTCATGCTGAAACTGGGAGGGGTTCCCTGGGTATGAATAAAGAGATAAACATTTCTTGAAATCAAAACATTTGAAAACGGACAAAAGGAAGGATCTGAGAACGGCATCTTAGATTCTCTTTTCTTCGTCTTATCTCTAATTTTCACTTTATTTCACCTCAGGCATTTAGTTTTTTGAGCGCAGCTCTTAGGCAATTGTTTCCGCATTTCGCGGCGTCGCTGTCGGCGTAACCGCCCCACTAAACTTGGCAGGAAATCGAACTAATGTTGAGGTCATGTGACTTTTAATATTTCCGCTAAGTCTAGCTGAGAAACTGAATTTTTTTATCGATGACGTGACAGGGTCATGCAACGTCATTTTCCCCGCTACTTTTAGCGGGAAAACTGCATTGGTGTTGAGGTCACGTGACATCAATTTCCGCGCTAAATTTAGTGGGAAACTTAACCGCTAAATTTAGTGGGGAAATTTTCCCGCTAAATTAAAGGGAAATTTCCCGCTAAATGGGAGGGAGCAGAAGAGGAGGAGGGGAGGGGGAGGAGGTGCATACCCTCCCATCCTCCTTTTCAAGATCTGTGCTCTAATTTCACATTGCAGAGAATTGTAAACGTCTCATTTTTCATCTCATGTTTATTCAACTTTTATATTGCAGATGCGATCGCAGCACAAATCTGGGTTGTGCTGATCCTCTACGCCCAAGTTAGGAACTCCTGAGTGGCAAGAGTGGGAGTTTGGTCTGACAGCTCAAGGGACACCATTGTTCAGTATTGAATTTTTAATTATCTTCTTTTGAGCAAAGTTATGCTTTGCTGCATGCAGTTCTTGTAAAAATAAATACCTGCAACCAAATTTGCCAGGTCACTACATTTCGCCTCTGCTTTTAGTGCTCCTGGAGGGCCTCGGATAAGAGCTTACTGGTGTGCAAACATCATGCTTATTTGAAACCACTCACTTGTGTATACTCACTGACATCCAGCATTCCAATGAAGGGCTGGATGTCCACATTTCCCTCTTGAACGATACAAGCGGGGAAGGAACCACACAATCGTATCGTATTGGGGGACATTCTACAGGGTGTTTTTTGTATGTTTTACAGATTTGTGTAAAAAAGCCGTAAAAGCTACATTTACACGGTCTGTGCACGTGAGTTATATGGCCAGAGTGGCATAGTATAAAAATCTAATTTGTAATGATCAGTCGGCTTATTACAGAGAAGTGCCAGACTTCTTTCAGAAAACTAGATGGATGTTCATTCTAGCGTAGTTTTATTCCGCGAATCGGAATATCCCGTTCGTTTTCCACGAAGATATAACTAAACGTGAGAAAACACAAAAAGACATCCTACCAATAGTGACATCGTAAGAAGACCTTTCGGCCGCCAAGCGTGTGTTGCTTAAGGGCCGCGCGTCCAATCGCAAGTTTTCTAGGTATATTCTCCCGCACTGGCACCAGTCGTGACATCTTTTTCTGCTTTTTTAAAAAATAGCATGTGCGTGAATAGCTTTGATAGGCGCTGAAGATGCGTGAGCAAAGATTTCGAAAGCTGCTTTTGTGACGTCGCTCTCCAGAGAAGTGTCTCCAGCAGTACTTCAAAAAATGATTTTATGCAGCCTCGATTAACCAAATTGGGAAATAATTTTGATATGTGATATCCTGGAGGACAAAAGGAATATTTTTAATGTTTTTTCTCAAATGCAAAACCGCTTCAGCTTCCCTTAAGTATAATTTGTTTCTTAAAATATAATTTGTGAAAATAGATCCATGGTTTCAATTAGAAACTTGCTAAGTATCATCAAAACACACACAATCAACTTTCTTTGTGAAGATATAAGACAAGAGCAGCATTTTACGGCGTTTTTTTTTTTTAAATAGTCAATTTGGACGCGTTTCCAGACTTCGGTTTCTTACCAGAGTGCATCTTTGCGTGCGTCTGCGATCCTGCTGCCCGGAGGCCGCAGTGCAAAGCCACCCCCTCGCCTTCGTCGTTGGACGGAGGGAAGCAAGGCGCACGTGTGTTGCGCGTCTAAGCCCCTGGGGAACAGGACCGTGGGCGCAGAGATGCGCTCGATAAGAAACTTAAACCTAGAAACTTATCCATATCAAGCGTTTTTACAGAACGGGTAAAATGATACCTTTGCATTATACCCTTCTAAAAATAGTTGGTTTTCTGGTTTTCATTGACTCAGCAAGTTGCTAATTGAAACCATATGTTCATTTTCATTAATAAAAAGGTTGATTAACAAATTGTATTTAATTATCCGACTCACCGTTACGATTAAGTCCCTATACTACGTACGCCTGGCCTTACAACTCGCCTGTACAAACCGCATTAATTTAGCTTTCACAACCTTTCTAAACATATATGTAAAACTTAAAACTAAATCGCCCTGTACAACAGTGAAAAGGCGATACCAACATGGTGGAGCCATATGGCTCCACCATGCTGGTATCGCCTTTTCACTGTTGTACAGGGCGATTTAGTTTTAAGTTTTACATATATGTTTAGAATGTATAGGATGTCCCATATTACGGTTACACTTGTACGCGCCTTTTCCATCATCTTTCCAACATGGAAATTTTCAAACAGGGAAGTGTGAAGTGGCAGCAGCCAATCAGGAACGCGATATTTTCACGTGCCATCCCTGTGGTGGTGATGATGACAGCTAAAGACTTGGCTCTGGTTCGAAATGAATTGTTTTTGAAAATAAACTGTTTCAAAAAGATGACTTAGTATTCTCAGCCCAATTTAAAGTTATAAGATTATGTTTTTTAATAAAATTGTGCATCTAAATAGTGCAAGAAAAATAAAATTTCATGATGATGATGGCAAGCCGTAGCAACTCGGTTGCTGCGTGTGAACGCGGGCGGCCCGAGATCGGCCCGTCTGAAGCGGGCCTTGCTGGCCCGCTTAAGACGGGGCGATTTCACCCAGGCACTTGACGTCGCAACGTTAGCAACGCGGGCCGCCCGCATTCACACCCAGAAACCGAATACCTACGACTCGCCATCATCATCATGAAATTTTATTTTTCTTGCACTGTTTAGATGCACAGTTATAACAAAAAAAAGTTTTTGTATCTTTAAATTCTGCGGAGAATACAATCTCCTCTTTTTGAAAAAGTATATTTCCAAAAACGATTCATTTGAAACGAGAACTAGGTTTTTTAGTTGTCATCATCACCACCACAGGGATGCCGTGTGAAAATATGACATCCCTGATTGGCTACTGCCGCTTCAAACGACTCCGAGCGACGACTTGCTCGTCCGCTTCGAGCCGGACCCGATCTCTGCAATTTGTGTCGATCTACGGAAAGCTAGGGAACAACCAACCAAAAACTTTGAAATTACTGGAAAAGTTGCCCCGTCTGAAGCGGGCCTAAGACAGTGAAGTTCGGTGATAAAACTCGGGACTCGAACAGGGATGCCGTTATCCTTGGTGTGACCCCATGAGACTGTCTTGCTGCGTTTGCTGGAATTTATCTAACTGAAGTACCTGTACGAAAAGTAAAAGAAACATATGTGCATAACACTCATTATTCACAAGAAAATTTGTCAACATCCAAAACAACCCATGAAGAAAATTATGCGAGGAATTTTTCGGCCACGTTGGCCGGGTCACCTCTCGTGCCCAATGTTTCATTGCAACTGTAAATGTAGTGAAGAGTTATAGGGCATATTACAAACATAGTGCAATTTGGTTTTGTACGAAACTACAACATACAAAACAGCACTCCAATACAGTATGTTGAGATACCTCTGAAAAACTAATAGGGTTTCATGGTGCCTCCTTCAGATACCTGATCTTCAACATGAAATATGTGCACCAAGGAGTGAGCAAACAGTTACTTCCAATCAGTCCCAAGCAGCAGCGACATGTCGACAAGGAGTGCAGTGTGTGGATGGTTGTCGAGAAGTGTGCAGCCAAGATGAAAATCCAAGATATAACAATATCAGAATAAGATCACACCAAAAAGGCTCCGTTGTAGAGAGACAATATACAATCTACGCACAGTAATGAGTCGACCGAAGTTCAGTCGCGATTCACTTTGTGTTTATCGAGGTGAAACATGGCCAGCAAAAAGTGACTACAGTGACGGGGCACCTCACTTTAGAAACTGCACTACGGTGACGGGGCAACAGCAACCGATACAGATGTCCAATGAATACCCCATTCCGGAAGGCTTCATGAGCTGGGGGTCTACGGTTCAAATCGCGTTCTGGACGATACCTTTTTTTTAACTTTTATTTTTTTTTATTTAGGTCACAGACGCCATATTTTCTTGTAGGGGCAGGGACAGGGACAGGAACGGAACGGGAACGGGGTCGCGATCGGGATCGGGAGCGGGATCGAGATCGGGATCGGGATCGGGATCGGGATCGGGATCGGGATCGGAATCGGAATCGGAATGGGGAACAGGACCGCAAAGCGTGCGTTAATGTGCTTGTAAATTACAAGTTATTAATTCTCAGTGTTTCCACCACATACAACACAGGACGGGCCCCCTCACTTTTGGCGGCTGCACTAGTGACGGGCCCCCTCACCAGAGTACATGACAAAATAAAAAACGCGTTTTTTTACACCATTTGTTTCGCGCAGTTGATATCAGAGCAGTTGGGCGGCGTCACAAAAATCTGACTCACTCGCTAGCGTTTCTCAAGTTCGTTCGGCGCCAGTCGGCACCAGAGATCAGTGGTCGGCACTCATGGTCTACCTGGGAGGAAAAAGTACGAGTTCAAAGCCGAGGGTCGATCGCAACTTTCCTAAAGAGAAGCACCGGCAACACTTCGGCGACTCGTCAGCTTCAAACGCCTCTTCGAACGAGCCCGCGAGTCCAATGCGTGAAACGGTCGCGGCAGAAAGCACGCCGGAAGAAAGGGGGCTGGAGGCTGAGTATCCGAAAGAGAGGCCGCGCTGGTTTCTACGTCTATTCCGCAGATGACGTAAGAAGATAGCAAAGCTAGCTGAGTGTGAATACTGACTGACGTTACATTAGAGTACACGCAGTCGAAATGACGCCTGCAACAAAGCACAGCTAGAGGCTTTGAGCAGGGGACACGAGCGTCAAGATAAGCTGCGATTTCGAAACATCATGTCTCTTTTCTTTCCTTCGGTGTTTACTTTGATTTGTGTGTACCAAATCACTCAATGCTGCTAGTAATAAAGTCGTCTATACGTACCTTCCGAAGCGATTGAAAGTGCGTTGGTTTCGCTTGCAGTTCACGACCCAAGAGCGCAACGGACTGTCACCCGTCGGTCTCGCCGAGCCGCGCGCAGCAGTGCACATGCTCGGCGGCTCGGCCAGGCTCAACTGGGCTTGGCGGCTCGGCGCGCTCCCTTCGAACTGCTTCCGAAGCTCAAGCTGGCGCGCGCGCGGGTTGACGATGGAGACTTATCTTCTCAAAAAACAAGGCTGTAACCTATCGTTTGATGGCGCAAATGCAGGTAATTTTCATGTCGTTTTTTTTTACAGTGTGTGAATCGATGCGATGAAGATGAAGAGTGGTGTGTGAAATGTGCTCGCATGTGGTCGTGGATTTTGTGTACGACGTAGGATTACCCAGAAAGGGGGATCAATATCGAGAAATGTGCGCGTAAGATTGGTCAAACCTATTCACCCTCGTCATTTTAACGTGCGAACCGACATTGTCACGTATCGCGTTCGATTTGGGTTCCAACTCCTGAAAACCACTTTAGTTTCATTACAACGGCTGCAATAAACATTTGGAAAACGATCAGTCCAATAAGCACCTCGTTATCGGGCTTTTTCATTGAAAGGTAGGTTGCGGGTGTTCTAGCTGGTTATTCTGAATGGTTTGGAGATTATCTAGTATTTCCAGCGCGCGAGGCTGTGTGTACTGTCTGCCGTACAAGCAGCTGTATAAACTTGCACCGCCGATCAATGTTAATGTTTTCGCAACACAGAATATTTGTGCACCGTGTGTGTCAACACCCAATATCTTTCTCTCGCGTACTGCCGTATGGTAACTCGCGCTGTTTTAAAATAGAATTCACGCGATTTCGTATATGTGGGAATACCGATATGCACATGTTGCTTCACGAACGCTCAATATCGCGTTACGTTTCCTCTTAGTCCGCGGTTTGTGCCGACGTAATCTATGTTGAAAACTTGGTGTCCGTTCTGAGATATATCCACGGGATATCATATTGTATTCTCCTTTGGGCCCGTGATTGACAACCGATATTTATATATCGTGTGGCAGTACAGTATGTCCATGTCAGTCACCAATATGCACGCGAATTCGTGTTCTATTCCAATAACCGCGCATTAAATCGGCGTATTGTGCTCCAATATCGTATTGTGTACCAATAACCGCAAGTTCTATTGGGATATCGTGCTCCGATATCGTGTTGTATACCAATAACCGCATACTATTTCGTTTCCTCTTAGTGCGCGGTATGTACCGACGTTATTCATGTTAATAATTTGGTGTCCGTTCTGAGATATATGCACGCGATAACATATTGTATTAACCTTTAGGCCCGTGATCGACAACCGATATTTATATATGGTCTGGCAGTACAGTATGTTCATGTCTGTCACCAATATGCACGCGATGCCGTATTCTAGTTCAATAACCGCGCATTATATCGGCGTATTGTGCTCAAATATTGTGTTGTATACCAATAACCGCAAGTTCTAATGGGATATCGTGCTCCGATATCGTGTTGTATACCAGTAACAGCAAGTTATATCGGGACATTGTGCTCCAGTATCCTGTTGTATACCGATAACCGCATATTATATCGGAATACAGTGCTCCGATATAAATTCCCATCGGGCGTATTGGGTAAATTGCATAACAATAAGTGTTTATTGGTTTCCATCAACTTCATTGGTATACAATATTTCCATTGACCCGAGTTCATATTGGCCTTTTTCAATAGGCTATCCGTTGCTTTACGAAAATGCAGTTTTTTCTCGTTTACGCACAACATTAAATTTGCTATCAGTAAAAAGGGTATACTCTTAGCTTTTCAAAAATAATAAATATGTTACGGTATCTTAAATACTTCACGCGGAAGAGCTCGTAAAACTTCTACAAATATTGTGAAATGGACACGATTCGACAATATTTAAAACAAAAGTAAAGATAATTATACGAAATAAAATTATGGAACATTAATAACCGCTACACTCAGAGTGGCAGAAAAATGTTACATTGCAATACCAAAAAGGCAAAATGTAGAAAGAGGCGAAACATGACACCTTCGACAGGGGAGAGAAAGGTCAGTTTGCGCCTCGGCTGCTTAAAACGTCCATAACTCGACAACGAAAAATCGCCCGAACTTGCGGTTTGCACTCCCTCTCACAGAAAGAAGTTCCCCTAAGCATATATTTTGTTCGTTAAAATTAAAATTTCCACCCAAAGGCTGTGCCTGAGGTGAGATAAAACAACCCATTAAATAGTTTAGAGAAAAATACCGACACTGGGGAAAAAACGTTGAGCACAGCACACATACTTCGTATTCTGTTGTCCTTTTTTCCCCTCGAACCTCGTTTTTTTTTCAAAACTGTTAAACCTTCACCAACTTAAAAAAAAAAATCTTCACCAGCTTGCTTGCGCCCTAACCTCTTGTTCATACATATAACCGTTTTCACAGGGGCGCCGCCATTTTGAAATTACGTCACTTCCAGTGTGGGCGAAAGCATTGCTTTGCCGTCGCTACGCCAATAGAATGCATTTAGGAGATGAGCGTAACCGTCCGCCATCCTCGTTTTGTCTCCCCTCTATTTTTTGCACTATTTGCAGGTTCAAACGTATTCATATATTCTCGTCGCCCATACCGGATATTCCCCGTGACCGGCGGTCGGAGGCAAGAAGCGCAAAAGGACTATATTTTGATATTAAAACCGGCACAAGAGGCACTCCCGACGAGACTCAAAGTGTGACGAAGCAATGAACATCAATTTACACCAAAGCAATTTGTTTATTTCATAAAATATAATGAAGTCAGTCAAGTTGTCGAAGACTTTAAGCGCTTAAAATTCCGGTAGAACGTTTCCAGAAAAGATCAGACGACCATGCTCAGTGACCATTTTTAATTTCAATGAAAAAAAATCATTTTGCTGGCTCCATGCCCAGAAAAATAAAACCATTCACTGTTATACAAAAAAAAAAGATGTTGAAAAAAAAAAAAAATTGTACGCAACCTCTTAGTCGCTTGCACGTTTCGCGTATCGCACGATGTCGGCATTTCGGGCGGCTTCCCCACAAAACTGTTCTGGCTACGAGTCTCAAAATCGCTACTGACAAATTAGGCACAGGCAGGATTGACAAAAAGTATTGATCGCCGAGTTTAGGGTCGTGAATTTCAGAAATAAAACCGCAAATACGACCCATTACGCAGTAACGCTCTAGGTTATGGATTCTGTTTTTCCGTATTCACAAGAGGTCACTTTATCCAACTTTGCCGGTGTGTTTCCCTCTGTATAGTTCATCTGTGCATGGAATGATGTTGTCCTGGTAAACGGGAGAAATTTACAAAAATAGCTCACAGAGGGTCATTTAACAAAAGATGCATTATTTTGAAAATCACTTAAAAAACAAAAGGCCATCCTTAAAATTTTTTGAAACTCTCCAGAATTAACGTTATAACATGTACTAGCAGAATATGCAAAAGCATAATGCAATATTTGTTTGGCTTCGAAGTTGAAAAGAGAGAAATACAACAAAATTGTCGCTAACGCGGTTGCCATAAATGGGGCGCGCACATAAATATTTTGAACAATTTTACTGTTGTTAAAATGCGTAAAAATGCTACGAGGTGGTAAAAAAAAATACAAACTGACAGCACAGAGGTGGACGGTAGTTTTGAAGGGAAAAATCTTAATACATTTTCTTACAATCGGCCAAAAATGTGAATGCGCCGGAATGATCCAGAGGCGCCATACTGAAACACGCTGCACGGTGCCTGTTTCAACAGCCGGCTTGTCGCGTCTCCGTTTACGCCACGTAAAGGCAACAACCGACGCGACTATGCAAACAAATCAGCCCGCAACCTTGGATTCAACAGGATACAGGAGCTAGGGCTCGGTAGAACCTGAACTTGCGCCGCCTTTAAAAACCGGACAACTAAAAAAAAAAGATAAATATATGGGTGATTTCATCTCAACTCAGGCACGGATTTAGGGTCGAATTTTTAATTTTGAGCAAAAAAATAAATGTTTTGGGGCAATTCCTATAATAAAACAACACGCAAACGGTTATTTCGTCGGATTTTTTGTTCTCAAGTTATGGACCGTTGAAGCGGTCAAGGTGGAAATTGATGTTTTTCCAGCCTATCGGAGGTGCCATATTTCACTCCATCCCTTTTCCCTACGTTTTACGCTACATCAATATAACTTTTTGGGAACACTCTAGACATAGGCTTTTTCATGATAATTAAGCGTCCAGGTCATAACATTCTTAATGATTTTTTTTTTATTTGGCAAACCGCCTCTCTGTGACGATATTTGACGAAGTTCAGCAAGCTGCGCTGTGTGACTTAATCAACATATTTTTATACTTTATATCACCGTAAAGCACCAATTATGCTCTTTCTTTTGAGTATAATTTCAATATTTTCCTTTAAGTATATAATGCGCTACATGTGCCTGAAAAACGAATATTTCGAAAAACTAGACAGTTTGGAGTCGATTTTCTAAAAAAACCCAGTTTTTATTTTTTTTTCATTTTTTATTCACAGTTAGTTAATGTAGTTATCTATCAGGAACTACCAACAGAAATTGTAATATATTGTCTGTATGGCCGCTATTAAGACTCGAATCTCCTGCTATGAGCGTTTTGAACGGGACTTCGCACAGGCGCTTTGCTGAGCAGAATTTTGGCCAATGTAAAGTTTTCTATTTAATGTTAGTACTTACTACAATATGTGAGCGTAAAATCAAGCCAAGTAACAATATTTATATTTACAATATTTATTTACTTGGCACTGAGGTGATTTGAAAGGTGTGTGAGCTTCGCCTTATGTATTGACGGAGAAGTACGTAACATCTGAACTCACGGACAAACGTAAGTCACGAGGGAAAAGTCTAAGTAACCTGGCATGAATCACTGCAAATAGAAATGAAACTTAAACACATGACTAACGCATTTGAAGCCTTGCACGCCACGAAATGCTCGTCCTTACAAGCCACGAGATGCTCGTCCTTACACGCCACGAAATGCTCGTTATTTTACGAAAAGAGCCCGTATGTGCACAAAATAGACCGTACTTCCTAAGCGTCAGATACTAAATCGCACATATGTATATGCACTGCATATCTGTTTGACATAAGAAAATATGACAATTACATATAAAGTTCGGAATTTTAAACTCAAGATGCGACACGTAACCGGAGAAGGGAAGTAATATTTCATGTTGTAGCCTAAACACGTTCATTTCATAAAATATATCAAAATGTGTTGACCAAATGTCTCATATACTCCTAATTAACATAAAATACACTCAAAGTTAATACAAATATAAACTTTAAAACGAATTGAACACCGCCAAATTCCGTCTGGTTTACGGACAGACGACGCAGTGCCTTTTCAATACCACACGGCGCTGCTCACACAAAAAACAGTGATAAACACCTGGGATAGGGATAGTCATCTTTCGACGTAGCACATTTCGAGACAAGAGGTTGATGCGATTCTGAGCCAGTTTTCGCTTTGTCCAAATTGCAGTCAGTTCAGTGTCAAAGTCTATGGCGCGTCGTCTGATCACACAGCGCGCACTCACAGGGGGACAAGGATGAACGCACTGTTGAAACGGCCCGGCCTTTTCACGGTCCCACCATTTAGCTCTGTCTAATCTGGGGTTTGGTAAACTCTTTCTAGGACCACATCACCTCCCCCTTCCCCCATTGCTTTGCTCCACACATGAGAGGATTGGATGCCTTTCGATCGGGTTACCTTCTCCCACCCCTTCCTTTTAAGCTCCCGATAACGGGACAGCTCCTCTTGGTCGATGAAGAGAAGCGTTATCCCCTTGATTTTCTGGCCGAGAGCTTCAACGAACGTACGCGCGTTAGTTATGGAGCTCAGCTCAGTTGTTTTCAAGTTATGCAGTGACGCATGATGCTTCAGCACACCACCCACTCCATCGCTTTGACCGTGCCCTGACGCCGAGTAGATCAACATGCTGACAACAAACGTCTTCTGAAATTCGTGTAATTGGTGCCGATTTTTCAAATGGCTTAGAGCGCCGTCCGAAACATAGTTTAGCTCCAAAAAAACGGGCAAGAGTTCCTCGAGCCTGTCTTCAATCATTGTGAGCGCAAAGAGCGCGTGTGCAGAATCATGACAGGTATCGTCACTCACGACGCCGAAACTTAGTGTTCCCTTCGTGGTCGTCGCAATGCAGGTGAAGATTGTCACCATCTTGGTTTTCCAGTGGTATCCCCGCACGTTGGAGCACAATACTCCAGTTTTCGGCGAAATCAAAGTGGACGACAACGACACGTGGCTTCATATTTGCTTTTTCAAGCCATATTGCTCTCCGTTGTGCGCGCCGAATATAATAGTGGGGTATGTATTTCTTCGTCCACTTATTGAGTTCGTTAAGAAAAGCAGTGGCCTCCAAATGTTTTTTCACCAACTCGCCACCAGATTCCCACAGTGCCAACTCCAGTTCATCTTCAGCGCTCACCCATGCATCTCGAGGGATATGTCCTTCCGGTTCGAACAGGCTTCACACCTCAGCAAGAAGCAGTTTTGGGACGAATTTTCTCACAAAAAAATTTTCTGGGCGTCTTCAAAGGTCATGGTGTTCCCCGCCGCATTCGACAGAGATGTCAGACAGAGTATGAAGTTCATGTACAAAGTGTTTCTTAACCCACTTGGGCCGAAGAGAATAAAATTTTGTTAGGCCCATTTTCGAGTCGGGATTTGCCGCCTTGAATTCTTTGTAGGTTTCCCTAATAGATCTCGTCCTAAATCGCTTCGTGACGAAGACTTCCTGACCATCCATAAAAAGCCTTACGACATCCTTCTTGTTCGGGCTTTGTCTTGAGCAGTCTTTCGCATCTGATGTGTAGTATGTCAACGCAAGAGCGACATCGTTTTCATTGAGAGCATGTCCTTGTTATGTGTCAGGTGACGCCCAGACCCCCATTTTTTTCAGCTTTCTTCATTGGTCCAAAGCATGCTTCGTCACTTCAGGAATTGCTTTCAGGATATCTTTCTTTTTGAGGTTAGATGGAGAGTTAAGAGGCGGTAGCGTTCTACCTGCGACGCGCTCTTGACGTAGGCTGCTCGTAAATCGCTGACCCAGTCGGAGCACGAGGAGTATGGATCTTCTTTGTCTGTGCCCGTAGGTTCTCCGTGCACGTCACTTAGTTTACGACCAATTTTCCTTTTGAAGTCCGCGGTTATCTCGGATTTTTTTCGCTTAACATAGCCGGTACGACTTGGTGGGGTCACGCTAGAAGGGAGTTTAAGTGGTGTCACACTTACTTCGGCAGCATCAATTGCTTCAGACACTCCTTGGACCAGGACTTTCTCGTCAATTAACGAATGATCTCTCCGCTGGTTTCAGGGAGGATGACGATGAGCTTGATGACAACATTTCCTGTCCTTGCTTATGTTCTTCAATCTGACCCTAGAACATTGTGTAGCAGTTAATGCACAGAACATCTCCAGGACTTACGCGCTGGGCGTCCTCAGCCGGTAGAACTTGCTTAAGAAAACTTAGGTTTAGCTCCGAGACTTGACGAAAATTGCGTCCGTAAAACACTATTCTCTTGTGTGTCCTTGAATAGTCGGCGCGCACTTTCCGGTTTGAACTGAATAGTGTATTAGCCATGGCAGTAACGAACACTTCTGGCTTGCTGAAACCAGGAGCATTTTGAAGTTCATCCAGCTGAGACAGCACAGAGGTAGAATGACTACCAGCTTTCCGCCGTGGCTTAGGAATTCAAGTAAAGAGCCAGAAAGGGACCGAGAAGGCTATTTATTATCAGTTAAAAGACGTGCGAAGATTCGGCTTGCTTTGGGTCCCCAATCTTCAAGTCGATCCATACTTAAACATTCGCTCTCCGCCTCGCGCGTAATCTGAGTGCCACGCAGCAGCGGCGTCTCTTTTAGTGCCCGCGGATTAGTGGCACGGTTGCGTTAAGGGGTGTCCCAACAGGACACTACAAAACGCACGACTCCGACAAATCGTGAAAATTGAAGCGGGCGCGAAGCGGGCGCGTCCGCTTCAATTTTCACGATTTGTCGGAGTCGTGCGTTTTGTGGTGTCCTGTTTGGACACCCCTTTAGAAGGACGAGGAGGGGAGCTTGGAGAGACAGAGGGGGGCTTGCGACGTAAACTCTAACCTCGAAACGCCTGTTCTCCCGACAATCAGGGTTTCCGTGTCGGTCGGATCCAAAGGCATAATCCTTAGAGGCTCCAGGACCCCGACGAAGATAGAGGCGGTAGCCCCGTGATGTTCAAGATAAAGTATTCTATACACGCCGCCTGAAGGGGTGTCCAAACAGTACACTAGAAAACGCACGACTCCGACAAATCCTGAAAATTGAAGCGGGCGCGAAGCGGTCGCGTCCGCTTCAATTTTTACGATTTGTCGGAGTCGTGCGTTTTGTAGTGTCCTGTTTGTACACCCATTGACTGGGGTGGCATCTGTAAAATTTCGGAGCCGAAAGCAAAAGGCCTCAGAGGACTTCTCTAACGATCTGCATTCCCCCGTATTGGGAGAAAAAGATGCGCTCGCAATTGTGAATACGGACTTCTAAGTAACTTTTTTTTTGAAGAGCACTACTCAAAATTTTTTTTTAATGTTTATGGTTGGATATTAGGTAACTGCTAGCGATAAATAGAAAACCTTCTATAGGCCAAAATTCTGCTCAGCAGAGCGCCCGTGCGAAGTCCCGTTAAAAACGCTCATAGCACGAGATTCGAGTCTTAATAGCGGCCATACAAACAATATATTACAATTTCTGTTGGTAGTTCCTGATAGACTACCATATTAACTAACTGTGAATAAAAATAAAAGAAATAAAAAGTGGTTTTTTTTTTAGAAAATCGACTCCAAACTTGCTAGTTTTTCGAAATATTCGTTTTTCAGGCACATGTAGCGCATTATATACTTGTGAAAATATATTGAAACTATACTCAAAAGAAAGAGCATAATTGGTGCTTTACGGTGATATAAAGATCATAAAAATATGTTGATTAGGTCACACAGCACAGCTTGCTGAACTTCGTCAAATATCGTCACAGAGAGGCGGTTTGACAAATAAAAAAAATCATTAAGAATGTTATGATCTAGACGCTTAATTAGCATGAAAAAGCCTATGTCTAGAGTGTTCCCAAAAAGTTATATTGATGTAGCGTAAAACGTAGGGAAAAGGGATGGAGTGAAATATGGCACCTCCGATAGGCTGGAAAAACAGCAATTTCCGCCTTGACCGCTTCAACGGTCCATAACTTGAGAACAAAAAATCCGACGAAATAACCGTTTGCGTCTTCTTTTATTATAGGAATTGCCCCAAAACATATATTTTTTTCGTCAAAATTAAAAATTCGACACTAAATTCATGCCTGAGTTGAGATGAAATCACCCATATATATATATTTGAATGTAAAAATTATGGAACAAAGACGAATTGTGATAGAATAAGATTGTCTGTAACTTACTTTATGTGACAACGCTTTGGGAAGTCGTTAAATCCAATTTGTGTATGCTCATGCTGCAGCAAGCCACTTTAAGAACCAATACCAACTACATAAGTTGCAGAGCAACAAGCACACGTCAGCGAAGTGGATTTTTTTACCCAGCCGGACATGGCAAGCGTACCTGCGATGGAATCGGGGGTCATGTTAAACACCAGGCAAAGTTGTACAACCTACGACAGCCTACCACGTAGGGGATCAAGTGGCCGTCATAGATGGTTTCCCCACTGAACACTAAACTGCAACACCTGAAACAAACCCAGTTCCCGAAAGCTGACGTCAAAGCATATGGGGAAATAAAAGCAAAGGATTGGGACTCTGTTCCTGTTGTGCGTGCAATTCATTCCTGTCATTTGTCGCAGTAAACGCGGTCCGACACTTCGCAATCACATCTGTTTTGGCAGGAAGAGTAGACGCATAAAATATATATTTTTGAAAGAAAAGTCTCCTATGGCAGCGAAAAGCAGATAGCGGTCGCGAGCTTGCGATGCCTCTGAGAAGAAAGGAACAGTGATTGCTACGGACAAAACGGAAAAAAAATGTTTTCATCGGAGTGCCAGGAGAGCGCCGTGACCAACTCAGGTCAGCATCCGGCAGAAAGAATGCACGCGAGAAGCGCCGAATGTGAGCACTGGATCTTGATTCATTAAACTTGTTTCAATTGTACATATTTAAACATGTGTTCTTTCTTATCACTATTTAAACTTGGTCACCAGCAGCCGAGCCTCCCTACGAAAAGTAGGCTCCAAAATTCACTGATCCGAGAAATCTGTATTTAAATATAGTTTATTTGTGCTTCAAACTCACTTGTAATCTTATGTATAAATTCTAATATTTGACGAGCTTCTGTCACAGTGCTTTCTCTTCACAGACTTCCTTTATCTTTCAACTCCTTTCTTGCCCTTGTTTGAAATCGACACCGTCCAATTTTCTTTATGTCCCGTTACGGCAATTTTGTACATTTTGCGATCTGTAAATTCATAACCGCGGAAGAAGATTGCAAAACATTTTTGAAGGGCATGATAAGACATAATAGGAGCCTTGATCTGTGAATAGAAGAAGAAAAGTTAAGATGGGGGGGGCCCTCATTTTTAACTGAATGTCCAAATATACAAAACTGGGTACCTGTCTGCCATACAAAAATGGTCTGTGGACGTCTATGGAAAATTCTATGGTGAGCTATCAACTCCTTGGCCCTTTATGGTCAGCCATAGGAAAGCATAAATCACGCTCTAGCCACCTATAGAAAAAGGTATGTCTTCAAAGCTATAGAATCTCGACCATTCCGATTTCTATACCTGGCTATAGAATAATTAATGACTACGCAGCTTTAGACTCGCGACTATTCAGCATTCTTTAGCGTGCTGTGGAAATATGTATGTCCTTGATGCCATAAATTCGCGACTATTGCATGTGCTTTAGCCGGCTATAGAGGGGTGTATGTCCCTAAATCTATAGAATCGCGACCATTGAATTTTTTTTTAGCTGATTCTATAGTGTTTTATGTCACCAAAGCTATAGGCCGCTGACCTTTCAATGTTCTTTAGCCGGCTATAGAGTGGTGTATGTCCGCAAATCTATAAAATCGCAACCATTGAATTTTCTTTAGCCGACTCTATAGTGTTTTATGTCACCAAAGCTATAGGCCGCTGTCCTTTCAATGTTCTTTAGCCGGCTATAGAGTGGTGTGTGCCCCTAAATCTACAGACTCGCCGATTATCGAATTTTCTTTAGCCGCCTCTATAGTGTTTTATGTCACCAAAACTTTAAGCCTCCGACCTTTCAATGTGCTTTAGCCGACTATAGAGTGGTGTATGTCCCTATATGTATAGAATCGCGACCATTGAATTTTTTTTAGCCGACTCAATAGTGTTCTATGTCACCAAAGCTAGAGCCCCCAACCTTTCAATGTGCTTTAGCCGGCTATAGGGGGATGTATGTCTCCCGAGCTATAGACTCGTGACCATCTAATTTTTTTAGTCGGCTCAAGGTTTGCTTAGGCCAGTGTTCCTCAGCCATGAATGTGTAAGGGACCCCTTGCAGACCGCTGGCAGTGATGGGGGACCCCTTCGGGAGGGGGGGGGGGGGACGTCAGTAAGTTTACACATCTGGAGCATGAAACAGGTGCGTTTTATTGCTACGTAACAGAAAAACATAAAACAAAGGTGCCACATCACTTATTTTGGTCAATTCATCAAAACTTGGAACCTAAAAAAAAAAAAGAAAAATTTTTTGTTGAGGGTCTTGCGGACCCCCATTTGAGTACCACTGGCTTAGGCTATAGGCCCGTGACCCTTTTTTTTTTCCTGCAGATGTAGGAAAGTGAAAGAGAGTCATTCATGCGCTCGATCGGGGCGATAATTTTCTTCAGCCAGGTTAACGGGGCGTACGTCGCCGAGGTTATACGCCCGCGATCACACAAGCGTCCTTAGCTGATTATAGGACTATTGCAGTTTTGCCGGCTGCTTTCCCTGCGCATTGCCTTATTTCGGCACTGACGTCATCTCAATCTTCCGTTTTTTAGCTCTAATTATCTGTCGTTTCCAGTGTATTTTGTAAGTATATGTATTTCGTAGCGCGCCTTCTACTTTGTCCGTGTCCCTGCCATGTTTGTGCTTCTTTCTGCCTGCTGTGTTAAATATATTTAACGTTTTTTTGTGTATATTTCGTCGTTCTCGACACGGCGTCAACGAACATAAACCCGCTGCTTACGCCACTACAGAGGCGAGCTTTACTCTTGTCACGACGGTTTATCGCGCTATAAGGCCGTCTATTGGACTCGAATAAGGTCTCGAGAGGGCGGTTTCGAATGCCGGTGCAGATGTCATCAGTGTAGGTAGAGCAACGACGTAGCAATCGCGACGCGAGTTCTGACTGCACCTCGATCTGGCCGGCCACGCTCACTCTGTGGAAATGTAAGCTTGGGACTCTCGAGCAGCGTGTGCGTACTGAAGATGCAAGACACTACTTTGTCGTCGCGAATCCTTTGCCCTTCGAATGGCTTCGAAGCCGTTCCAGCGCCCGGCGTATACCGTACGCAGCGTCAACAACCGTTCGCACAGCATCGGAACCCTACGTCTGCAAGCGCCGGCGGTTCGCCGTCGCGGGGATTATGTTCGCGGGAGTTCATGTTCGCGGTGTTTCATGTTCGCCGCAGGAGTTCGTAAAATGCTCCCATTCAAGTCGCGACGATAAATCGTCGGCGCTCGCAGACTGCCAGTAGGCTCCAGAAAGGTTGCGATGCGCCAGAACTGGAACGTTTTCGCCGGCGTTCGCAGGACAAAGGTTCTCAACGACAAAGCAGCGTCCTGCATCATCAGCAAGCTAGGGCTGCTCGAGAGTCCCACGCTCACATTTTATCAGTGAAGGTGGACAGCCAGATCGAGGCGCAGTCGTCTCTCACTTCGCGATTGCTGCGTTTTTGCTCTGACTAAACAATTGACAGTTCTCTCGAGACTTCATGAGCGTTAAATCTACGCGTCTATAGCGCCGTAGAGTGTCGTGACTACAAAAAAGCTTACCGCGGCAGGGGCGTAAGCAGCGGTGCAATGCACGTCAACGCCCATTTCGAGAACGGCGAAATATATACAAATAACAGCCGAAAAAAAAATTAACATCATTAAGCACACGCTACCCTAGGTGCGTCCTATTATCTCTCTGTTCTGCGAATTCAACAAATCAGCAAGCGCTGCCCTTAGCGAAAAGTCGTTCAAAATCAGTACACTCGAAGTGTACTGAAGTATACTAAAAGTATACTTTTAGTGCGGTCTTTGTACTGATTGTATACTTTAAGTGTACTTAAAGTATACAATCAGTACAAAGTACAGTTGTACTGATTGTATACAAAGTATACAATCAGTACAATCAGTACAAAATCGCAATATATATATATATATATATATATATATATATATATATATATATATATATATATATATATATATATATATATATATATATATTGCGATTTTAACATCAACACACTAAAAACGCGATAGATAGGCCGATGCCGTTTTCACAGAATATTTGTGGGGCTCGGCGGACATTAGATGAGTAAATAAACGTCACAGTACGTTGTCTACTTAGCTTTTTTAATTGACAGTGTAATTGACCATGTTGAAATTTCAATTTTAAAGGGGCTTTGCGAAAAGGTGACGAGTTTTGGGTTATTCATAGCTAAAACTCTGCCTTTCGACGCCTGATTAAAAGCAGCGCGCTGGACAGAGCGCAGGATGCTATTCTTACGTATTCCCTTCAGTCGAACCCTTGGAATTCCAACGGTTCGACTGAAGGGAATTGACAGCGTGCCTTTGGTGGATGATGGAGCATCCACCAAAGGCACGCTGTCAAAAGTGTGCAACTTCGTTCATGCTGAATGCGACAGCATTTTATGAGGGTTGTAACTTCACTAGAAAATTAAATAATGCATATAACTCCAGTATGAGAAGTTATCGCTGACACAAACAAACTAGCCATCACCAATATGCCATGTCAAAACCACTAAGTCACTCTCCACTTTGCCCGCCCCTGCCGCGCGTGGGTCTTGAATCAAGGGAAAAAATTGCGAAATTTGATAAATAAATATCTGAAAGCCTCTTGGCTATTTCGTGAAAAGTTTTGATTGTGTTAGGCTCTGATAACGACTGCCTCTAAAACAGCAATAATAAAAAAGTAAATTTACGGATTTTAATTACTTAAAAAAAATGTTGCCCCGGTTATTCACCCATGTAATGTCCGCCGAGTCGCACGACACACATGAAGAGTGCATCAACATGACAGTGAGCCCCTAATTTTCCTGAAACTAGTTGATTAAAAAATATCACCGGGTATAGCTGACATAATATGACAAAGGGATGCTTCATTTGTCATTTCACTGTAGACCACGTGGTCTAAAAGTTCCCCGGGAAAACGACCTGCACTGTCATAGCATACTTACGTCGCAAATGCAACATGGACTTACGCCTAAAAAAAAGCACAAATAGAAAAATTAGCTGCATTGTACGCCACGGAAAGTAGCGTTTTTTAACTTGTCAATAATTATTCTAGCTAGTCATTTCTATAAATTAAGCAATTGAAAAGTCTACTTTTATGGCAAAGATAGCTTTTATTTTCCCTGAGCTGTATTTGGTACCTTTAATGAAGAATAAAAGTTGACTGTAAAAAAACTGTTAGGACTATTCGGAAGCTAGGCGTTCGAGGGCAATCGCACCAAGTGTTTAATGCTACTGATGAAAAAGCATGCACATGACTTTGTTTTCAAAGTGCACCGCCACTTGCGTGCTGCCTCATAGGCTAGTAGACAAATTACGTTTGCAGGATAATCCGGTGTTTTTGTAATGCAGGTCTCAGCGCACTATACGCTGTTTCAGATATCTGCATCCACAGCAATCAAAAGGACAGGAAGCAAAAGAAACCACGGCTAATATTGGGGACATAAGATGCTCCACCTTGCATAGTCGCATGCAGCGCAAATCAACTTCTGAACCGCGTAAGCGAAGTGGTGTTATGAATGGAAGCTCGCTCTGAAATTGGCTGGAGAAATCGGCGCCTTCATGTAACAACCTCAAGCTTTCACCGAAAGTGTTTCATGGTGTAGATTTATCTTGCAAAGCTCTAAGACATCCCAATTCATGTGAAAAGAGATTGGCAATTGCAACAACGAACAACACCGTCGATCGAGAGTTCCACACTGTAAAAAATCGACGTAAATTTAAGGTGTCTTTCCATCGTCAAAAAAGACTGGCATGCTCATTGTTTCAAAACACGAGGTTGCCCTCATTATTTATCTGCCGCGAGAGCCGATCGTTCCAGAAAAGCCGAAATCCCAGCGGTGCAAGCATGCGGTGATGAATCAAAATAACCTTGGCGACAAGGGAGAAATTGCTTGAGATAGTTTCGGTTTTACACTGAAAAAGAAAACCGAAAGTTTAGATAAAACCTAAGATAGACTAAACGTTTTGTTAATTTCTTACGAATACAATAAAGTGACTTTATTATTATTAATATATTAACTTTCTTAGTTTTGTCTTAAAAAAAAAAGAACAAAAAGAAGAGACTTTTGAAAACTGCGCAAGACCATCGCTATTGCAATCAGCTTCTGCTCGGCCGCCGTTGGAGTTCCGGAGGGTTCGAACATCGCTTCCTTTTTACGTTTTAGCTGTTTTAGCGGATATTTTAGGTAGCTTACTTACGAATACCGTGTTCAATAATAGCAAGCGATTACTGAGAGCTCTGAGACGCAGCGTCGCAAGTGGCGGACAGTCATGGCCGACTGGTGCAAGCGAAGGTGAGGAAGTTTCTTTTGTTTCTGCGAAGTGCGCCGCTGTTTCAAACTTTGTCTTGTACCGTGTGCTTTCTAAGCTATGCTTGACTGTCACTATGCTCTACCCGGTTTTATTTCGTTATTTGAGAAGAGCGTATTTTCAAAATTTACGGCTCTCTCCGCAGAGTGAGAAAGATTCGCGTGCGGCGGAACCGAGGGCCAGCCGAGGGCCTGTCCTGGGCGCCGTCCCTACGACGGTCGCCCGACGACGCTTTTGGGGAGCGTTCAAGTACAGTCTGGCGGCAGTTCAAGCAATCACAGGTCATGCTAGTTCTAACGTGTGGTCCCAACAGTCTCTCGCCAACGATTTGTTTCATAAAGCGGGAGCGAGAAAAACGTTACAAGAGCGAGCAGCAGGATTTCTTGCCCGTGCTGATGCCTGTGCCGTAGAGACGGACGATCTCTTTGCGTATTCCGAAGCGGCACCCTTTTCAAGTTTGCGATTGTGTGTTGTGAAAAAAGTGGGTGTGGATGTCACGTTTTTTAGTCGCGGCGAAAGCCGCTACAAAAGGCAGAGCAGTTAGAAAGAGCGAAAGCATGAAAACATGTTAGAAGGACCTGAATATTCGAGGGAGTTGAAAGACTACCAACGTACCAACTCGCCCAGTTATTGTCTGTCAAAGAATAATAGCCAATAGTAATAAATTAAACAAATGCCAACTTTTAATTGGTTAAAAATTTATAATTGATGCAGTACACCCCTACCCTGCTCTAGTACGTTTATGATATCAGATAATGTGTAAATATATAGGATAGTTCATAGCAACCATTTATGTCCGACCCATTATATTGATTCTTTTCTCTAAAAGCTCGAAGTTATATAAAAAAGTGCTTATCATAAATTAAGCCGCACCACTCAATGTGTAATAGCGTGTGACGTGTATGTTAATTCTCATCAAAAGAAAAGGAGGCATTAAAAAAGGTGGATCATTTTGTTTGCTCTGTTTTAGAGCTTCTTCAGGTACACGCAAAATGTGGGTGTCTACATCTAAAAAAGTGTAATTGACATTCCCCGCAGGGCTGCAGGCCTGACTCAGTTGGGCTAGCAGGTTGCAACCTATGGGAACCTGCAGGAATCTGCATCACAAGAGTAAAAGTGACGTCCGCCCACTGGTCTCTATTATGGGTGGCTGGATGATGCATCGAGCAGACAGGTATGAAGCCACCGTAAGTAAGCGGCCTGTCCCAATAGCGAGCGCTTGACAGGCTTTTCAACTCTCCCGAGTGCTGGTTCGAACAGCGTTCAGGGCGCTGGGTTTTTTTCTTGTCATCCCAAGAGAGCCTGCTTGTTGCGTAGTAACAGTGCATCCGGACCCGAGAAGTCTCCTGGGAAGCCATTCGACGTGAACATTTTTAGATTCTATTTTATCAAAAAGTGTGTATGACCCCCTACTCTACCAGTGCGCTGCAGAAATTAACTAATTTCTGCAGCGCACTCGCACATGCGGAGAAGCGCACTGAACAAAGCAAATATATCGCAACGGTTACTCTGCGAGCGCTTTGAAAGGTTTGAATGGCATAAACGAGTTTGTTTGCGCGAGCTCAATATTTCATTCATTTTATGAAGTGTTAGTGTTGAGAATACTTTCCAGGTACAAAATTTTGCAATCAGGAGTAATGTTCAATGCATTCGTATCCATGGGGTAACTTTTTTGCATGACCAATTTTGAGCAATTTCGATAAACTCGCAAAAACTAAGCCTTCGCGAAAATTAGGTCGTTTACAGTAGTACAATTAATCTTGAAACCAATATTGAATACCGTATTATACTAAACTTCTAAAATACAATTTTATTATTAGCACACACAGCCCTGAATTTGGCCATTCTCAGATGTTTTCGTTGTGACCTTCATCAATCCATGTGCTTAAAATGTAGAAGCTGCAACCTTGAATCTTTTCTTCTTTTTTTTTCTTTATGGTGCCTAAGATTTGAGATAATAAATGTTGTGCCCTGCAATGAACACTATTACCTGTAGCATAGCCCTGGGCATGCAAAGAAGGCACACCACGAATGTCTGACATAGCAGGCTTTCAGAAACGATATTGTCCGATTTTCCTCACCCTTTTGTCAGGATGAAGTTGTTACTATCTTGCCTTCCTCACATAGTGGTCCTTCGAGCGAATTATGTGATGTTATATCATAGAGTGGCATAAGGTAATTTTCTCTTCTGTTTTAACGCAGGATGTAATGGCATACCATCATCACAAAGGAGAATGTACAGTGAGGCAGGCTCGGAAACTTGAATAAAGTGATAAGTAGGATTTCAATTTCTGTCTTATCAATTACGCAAAGAACACTGATCATAATGTTTGTATGCTACACATACATGCTTTCAGTTGAAAAATGCAATGCATCTCTTCTTTATGGCTTTTCTCATACAGTTTCAGAAGACGCCGGTACGTCATTCTCACGAGGAATAGAGCTGCCAAAGATTTCCTCGTTAATTTCCTGACTCATTTTTAAGACTGCATCTCCCGATGGTGGTGCCTCTACATTATCATCATCAATTGAGTTGTCAACGGCCTTTCTTAACATTTCACGAGAATGGAGCTATATGGCGTGAAATTTCACAGGTTGGAATACAGCCGTTCAATGAAACACCTTTGAAAAGTCAGCTTTTTAGATGCAGGCGCCGATTTTTCTGGCAAATTTGAGACCGTTCTTTCCATTCAGAACGCCCGACATATACGGCGTCCCAGGTTACTTGCACCATACTTAAAAAAAACACCGGAGCGCTCTGCAGGAGTGAAATCAACTGTCGTTAGCAAGCGTCTTGAGAAAGTGCACAGATTTTTTTTAATGCGCCTGGTTATGTAAATAACTAAGATTAATGAGCTAACCTTTCAAATATTATTTTGAGGGCCAAGATGTCAATTTTAAAGTTGCAGGGCGCATTGAGAAACACCCAATTAAAGTGTTTGAAACATAATACGATTTCGTGCTTTTTTCCGGCCTTCAAAGAACGCACACTCGCGGCGCGCTCGCATGCCGTGATTGGAGAAGCAAGTTGTCACGCGGTATTTTTTTTTGTATTTCGCGGGCGTTTTTTTGAAGGCTAGGAAAAAGGAGAATGCAAAGTGCACCTTGTTGAAAGTGGTTTAATTGGGTGTTTCTTAATGTGCTCTATAACTTTCCATTTCTCACCGCGGCTTTTAAACGAAGATTTCAAAAGTTAGCTTGTTACTCTTAATTAAATAAATAGGCGCACTGAAACAATTTCGTGCACTTTCGCAAGAGACTTTCTAACAGCGTACAGTTGGTTTCACTCCCGCAGAACGCTCCGTTTCTTTTTTTTTTTAAGTTTAGTGCAAGTTATCTGGGACACTCCGCATATATGTACTGGTAGTGCACATTTAGTACACTAAAAGCATACACGTAGAGTACTAAACGTGCACTTATAGTATGCTAAAAGTACAGTCGAGGTGCACTTATGGTATACTACATATGTACTTGGGGTGTACTAAAGGTATACTATTTTGTTTCATAAAAGTGTGAAACTAGTACGATTTCAGTACATACCCCAAGGTCACTATTAGTATACTTTCAGTATACTGATTTTGAACGACTTTTCGCTAAGGGTGTGGCTAATTTTTCTTCTTTTTCTTGAAATTATGAGACATTAAAGTCATTTGAGCTTCTTGAAGCACACATCCCCACCATGTGTCATCATGGTGCTCAGAGATTGTAATTGATGGCAGTGATATAGACTGAACTCACGGATTAAAAACGTATTACGGCACAAATTTCTTAAACCACGCAATCAGAAATGCCACAACGATGCAAAGATTCCCAAAATTGAAGTTGAAAAATGCGAACCTAACAGTGCACACATAATTCAAAAGTGCTTGGTAATATATATATATACATATATATATATTGTGAGGATGTTAAGAAGGTGATTTAATGAGAACTGGATAGAGGTGTTCAAGCGACAAGATCGTTGTGCCCCAGCTGAAGAGCGCGCGCAGCTTGGACCTCTTCTTTCGGCTTCGTCTTCTTCTCCCTAACACTTTCCCCGGGCGGGTAAAGGGCCGGTCCACCGGCCTTGGTGTGTTCGGTCGTGGGGTGGATGGAAAGGTTTCATGCGGGAAACATGGACAATGTCACTTGACTTCGTGCTGTGATCTTTAGGTGGCGCCACTGGTTCCACTTCATAGTTTGTAAGAGACAGACAGCGGAGAATGCGAAACGGCCCAGTGTATTTCTGGAGCAATTTCTCACATTTACCTGGCTTGCGGAGTGGGGTGGCGAGAAGGACTTCGTCACCAACGTTGTAGGATGCTTCGCCATGCGTCTGTGTGTAACGAAGCTGTTGTTGCTGCTGCGATCGTAGCGTTTGAAAACGCGCGAGTTGTCGAGCATCCTCCGCGCGGCCGATGACCTCTGAAGGATACGACGTGTGATGTTCATAGACGGAGGGTAAGATAGTACCAAGAGTTGTAAGTGGTTCACGGGCGAATAGCAAGTAATACGGTGAGAAGCCTGTCGTTGACTGACGCGCGGTATTATAAGCGAAGGTCACATATGGGACAATAGCATCCCAGTTTGTATGATTTTCCGCGACGTACATCGACATCATCTCCGATAACGTGCGGTTAAGGCGTTCTGTTAGCCCATTGGTTTGGGGATGATAAGCGCTCGTTAATCTATGAGTTGTGTTAGCCAGGCGCAAAAGATCATCGAGGAGCTTAGCTATAAAAGGAGTGCCCCGATCGCTTATTATAACCTGGGGTGCACCATGCCGGAGGAGTTGTGCAGAAAGAAAGTTGCCACTTCTTGGGCTGTGGCGGTTGGAACACAAGCTGTTTCGGCGTATCTGGTGAGATAGTCTACAGCGACAATTATCCACCGGTTGTTGTTTGTAGACGAAGGAAATGGGCCGAGAAAATCGATTCCGATTGTTTGGAAGGGTCGATGAGGCGGTGTTATGGAATGCAAAGGGCCGGATGACTGAATGGTTCGAGTCTTGTGAAGCTGACATTGGTGACACGTGCGAATGTACTTGTTGATGGTGCGATACATGCCATCCCAGAAGTAGTTCGAACGCACGCGGAAATATGTCTTTGCGAAACCGAGATGTCCAGCGGTAGGGTCATCGTGGTGTGTTTGGATGATGTCTTTTTGAAGGGTCCGAGGAACAACGAGCAGCCAAGGTCGTCCATGTGGCTCGTAGTTTCGTGTATAGAGGACACCATCACGAAGGGTGAAGAGACGAGCGCGCTGTTGAGTGTGCCGCGTGAGAGATCCAGGAATCCCCATCAAGCATTGTATTAGTGGCCGGATATTCTGATCGGACGCTTGACCAGCTGCGATGTCAACGGTATCCAACAGAGCGATGGAAGAATCGTGGTCGCTTGGAGCATGATATGAAATGTCAGTGGGGAGAGGACATCGGGACAGCGCATCGGCATCCAGATGACGCTTTCCTGACTTGAAAACAACGCTAAAGTCGTAGTCTGGAATTTTCAGCGACCAAGGCCCAAGGCGGCCAGATGGATTTTTAAGGCTGGCAAGCCAGCATAGGGCGTGGTGGTCTGTAACAATTTTAAAATGGGTGCCGTAAAGATATGGCCTGAATTTCGATATCGCCCATATTAGCGCTAGACATTCACGCTCCGTAATACTATAATTTCTCTCACACTTAGTTAGACTTCATCTAGCGTATGCTATGACGCGTGGGCGACTATTTATATTTTGCGCGAGAGCAGCCCCGATGCCATGTCCACTGGCATCCGTTCGGATTTCCGTGTCAGCTCCCTGTACGAAGTGGCCAAGTATTGGGACGGAAATGAGTGCACTTTTAAGAGATAGGAATGCCTTGGCCTGGGAGGGTCCCCATTGGAATGTAGTGTTATTTCGAAGTAGTTCATTCAGGGGTTCGGTGAGATCCGAGAAACGAGGGATGAATTTTCGAAAGTATGTACAGAGTCCAAGAAAAGCCCGGATGTCTTTTGTGGTTCTGGGATTCGGAAAGTCAGAGACAGCTTGGACTTTGGTGGGGTCTGGGCGGATGCCTTCCGAGCTGACTAAGTGACCCAGAATCCGAATTTCCCGACATGACATTAAATTGGAAGAGACCGTCCGGAGTGAAAAACGCGGTTTTCGGTTTGTCCGCGTTGGCAACCGGGATTTGCCAGTAGCCGCTACGGAGGTCAACAGATGAAAAGAACGAAGACCCTTGAAGTGCGTCGAGCATGTCATCGATACGAGGGAGGGGATATACGTCTTTTTTAGTTACCCTGTTTAGACGCCGGTAATCAACACAAAAGCGCCACGAACCGTCTTTTTTCCTAACGAGAACCACGGGGGAGGACCAAGGGCTGGATGACGGCTGTATAACATTGTTCTTCAGCATATCAGTCACGTGGTCTCAAATCACTTTACGTTCCGCAGGTGAAATACGATACGGGCGGCTGCTAAGGGGACTTGTGTTTCCGATTTCAACCTGGTGGTGCACCACAAATGTCCGTGGGAGTGCCGAGCGGTTGAAGTCAAATAAGTCGCTATATGCGTCCAGAAGACTGGAAAGAGCTTGCCTTTGGTTGGTTGTTAAGCAGCTGTCGATCATCAGCGTTGTATGCTTGGGGGAGCACTGGGTTTGAGGAATTGGCTGCGAGTGGAGATGGCACGTGTCTTGCGCCAAAATGGCGAGGCTATCATGGTCGAACGTCCGGATGGTTGCAATACCAGCTCCTCGAGGTAATATGAGCGGCTGTGCAGAGGCGTTTGTAACGTATAGATTAATTTGGCTTGCTATTACGGCGGCGGTACAGTAAGGCAGAAGCAAGCCCTTTTGCACGAATGTGGTAAGCAGTGGCTCGACAAGGCCGTAATCTCCTTGGAAACTGAACTCAGGCTCCAGTGTTACTGCGACAGCAGTCAATGGTGAGATACATAGATCGGCTGTCGTTCGAAGGACAACAGGATCACAACCGGCAAATTCGTCTGTGTCAGATGTGTTTAAATGCAGCTGACGTTCCCCACAGTCAATGATGGCATCGGTTGACGACAGGAAATCCCACCCCAGTATCACGTCAGCCACGCAGTTTGAGAGGACTGTGAAGACAACAACGTAGCGTTTGGAGCCCAGAGTCACTGAGAGTGTGGAACAGCCGAGAGGACGTATTAAATCTCCATTTCCCATACGTAAAAATCGTCCAGGTGCTGGCGTCAATACTTTGCGCAAACGCCGTCGGAAAGTGTCAGAGATACAGGATTTGGCGGCACCGGTGTCTACGAGGGCTATAAGTTTTTGTCCGTCAATTTCAATAGCAACAGTCGTTGGGCCATCTCCAGGAGGATTTATATTGCAGTTTCGTGGTGCGGCCTGACCTCCTGTGGCAACGCAGGCTGCGAGCTTCAGTTTGACGTTGTATTTGCGACGGCGGCGACATTAAGGGGCGACACGGAGCGCTGGCGTCGAGGGTAAGGAGACGGTGATCGGCCTCTGCGATTGTCACGCTGTGAAAATGGAGCTGGGGTCTGGTGGTCAACGGGACGGCTATCGTCATCGGGGGAGTAACGTGGATAAGGTTGAGGGAAACGGCGATACTCGTCAGGGTTCATGCGACGGCGGCAGTAGCGCGCGACGTGGCCGGGTAAACAACAATTAAAACAGATGGGTCGCTGGTCTTCCGTTCTCCAAATGTCACTTCTTCGGCGCGGTGCGTAGGTTCGCGACGCTGGGGAGGCCTCATTGAAACGGGAGCCTGGGTAGAAGTGCGGCGCATCATGTGGCATGGTACAGAAGAGCGGCGGTGCGGGAGGTGGTGAAGCATAGGCCGACGTCGATGGCGTCAGTGATGCAAGCGCAGCATGAAGTTCGTTCTGGACGACTTTCTGGACGCTCTGTGCCTGAGGGTGGGTTTGGGTAGTCTCGGAATGTGGACGGAGGTGATCAAGAAAAGAACGCCGCTCTTCCCGAACGATGCTGCGAATCAATGCCGGCAAGTCAACACCGGCAACAGATGCAACGGATACCTCTGGAAGGCGTTCGAAAGGTGCTTTTGAGATCCGTGCACTCTGCAGTTCTTCGTACTTTTTGCACTCACCGATTAGTTGTTGGACTGTCGTGGGTGACTTGGGTGCGACAACAGCGAAGAGGTCTTGGGACAGCCCCTTAAACAAATGACGGATACGATCTTCTTCGGTCATGCCGGCATCCACCCTTGTGCAGAGACGAAGGACATCCTTAATGTAGCTGGTGGAAGATTCGGTGGTGGCTTGAAATCGGCGAGCCAGCTTGTCTTTCGCTTGCTGTTTGCGTCGTTCTGGCTTTCCGAACGCCTCCGAAAATGCGACTGTACAGGCGTCCCATGAACTGATTTCATCCTCATGGTTGTCAAACCATTGCAATGCAGTGTCTTTCAAAAAGAACACTACATTGGCCAACTTAAAGCTGTCGTCCCATCGGTTGTGGTGACTTGCGCGGTCATAACATTTCATTCAGTCGTGAACGTCAGTGTCAGGTGAGCCAGAGAAAATAGGAGGGTCCCGTTGCCGGTTCTTGACCGTCGGTGGCGATGGAGTGGAACCGGGGGGTGCCAGGCCGTTTGAAGTACTTGCTCCTTGAGACATGGTGTTAACGGTGCGCCCGCTACGTAACTCCAGAATAGCGGTCAGCCGAGAGGTTGGGAAACGTACTGACCTCCACCGATTGTGAGGATGTTAAGAAGGTGATTTAATGAGAACTGGATAGAGGTGTTCATGCGACAAGATCGTTGTGCCCCAGCTGAAGAACGCGCGCAGCTTGAACCTCCTCTTTCAGCTTCGTCTTCTTCTCCCTAACACTATATATATATATATATATATATATATATATATTTATTTATTTATTTATTTATTTATTTATTTATTTATTTATTTGTGGACATCCTGCGCAAAAAAAAGTATTTTGTTTAATTATTGTGGGTTACACGGCGTAAAATATGATATCTTAAACCCGCCTCGATTTGGGTCACTTCTGGGAAGTGCAGCTATAGAAAGAAGTCCAAAAGCTGGGGCCTTCATGGAGCTGCCCTGTACACTCGGGTGTGACAGCAGAGTGGACGCTATGCGTGTTTGAGGCCAATTATGTCTCCAGTTAGGGTCCCGTGACAACTGTCTCGAAGCTGGTGATAACGCTGAACACGGCACCTGCTTAAGCCCAAGGCCACACATAGCATCCACTGCACTATCAACCTTGGCTCGAACTGTCAACAGGATATAAGTGGCATATTCTCTCGCTGTGCTCATTGTTGGTATGCCCCTGAAGATTCGTCTTTGTGATCGCACCCCCGTTCTGGACTTGAAGGAGCTCTGCTTTTCAATTCCTCTTTTTTCTCTCTCTTCCCAAGCTGAAAGCATTGTAGAAGGTGCGGATTCGGAGGACCAATCAACCGTAGACTTTTTATCGCTTCACTGTGCGCATGTAACGGAATGAGCGTGATCACGTGGTTTGACGGATGACGCATTAGCCGCTGCCAATCCCAGAATGAGGCTGCTTGCGGACCTAGTTTCGCGTATCGTGTGGCCCGCGGGGCTGCTGTCCCTATTGGAAAAACGTACAAGAAACAAACCTGCTGCTTGTACAGTTCGGGTATGACACCAACTTAATTTCTTGTTATTATGCATGCAGCTTGTTTGGTTCGGTTTTTTGCATAACTGGAGATACCGGCACCGCTATGGCTCCGGGTCTGTCTATACTGGCAGCCAGTTTGCTTGCCGATATGATTCGGTGTGCTGGTATGATTTTGCGTCCGATGACTAGGCGACCGCCATCTTTCCAAAAAAATTGCTTATACCACACGACCACCGTTATATCCAAATCATACATGCAGAAAGACGACCGCCATCTTCCAACATAACGTCCATCGTTAGCCACCGGTATCGTTACATACACCATACATGTCGAAAAAGAACATAAGCCGCGTTTACATGAATGCGACTTAGTCGTATTGAATCCAGTTGCCGCATTTCATATGCGGTCATGTAAACGGCATAATGCGCAAAGCGCATCGCATTAAAGTCGCTAGACAGAGGTGGATCAAGATGTCGAGTGCGCATTCATTCAGCCCATGTAAACGGAGATCGCATCGCATTTTGGAACGGGGAGGATTATCGGAAGGCGCTCGCTGCGGGAGCGAGTGAACAGCTGAGAACATGGAGGCGGCCAATCTCGTCGCCGGCGCGGAGAGCTGTCCCGAAATTTTTTTTCCCGAGAACAAACGCAAGCTTTTATTGTGATCATAACTAAGCGGAATATAGCGGAGCTGCTCGGTGTGGGCGGCCCCGTCCAAACCTTTGCGAAATACGACTTGCGTGTCCGAAGGGGTCACAAAGATATCGGTGCAAGCACGAACGACACCGAGAGCCCCGAGCACTGTTGAGCACTGCATGGTAGCGCAGAACAAGCAGCTCCTACCTCGGTGCCGTTCCCGGCTGCAGAAGAGCCTCTAGGACTCGGGGTACGGTCGCGATCGGCGAGTTCTGGCGCGGCGAAACGCGGAGGCTTTCTCAAAGCGTGCGCACACATGTCGCCTCTCGTTCAGAGTGAACCGGCGGCCCGGCCTGGACTCGTAAACGCCTTGGTTTCGATGCTTCTTCCGTCTCGCAACTTCTTCCACAGCACCGAAGACAGCGGGCACCATCTTTACGGTCACTAAATGCGTCGAAAGGCCTCCACGTGCGATGCACCGGAAAACGTGGTGCGGCTGGTGCCGGAACGGAACTGCGTAACTTCGAGCTTTGAGTCAGCGTGCACGGCAACAAACAGATCGTGACACCAAGCCGCGGATACCGCATCGCCGGTCGACAGCGGCAAACGGCCCGTTGCCCGTATCGTGGGCCGTGACTCGTACTCGGCCAACTCGGCGTCTTTTCGTGGCCCCTCGCGTCGTCGCTACCAGCCGCGAACCCGGCGTCGGAGAAAAGCGAAACCGAAACGTAAAGCTTCCGCCCAGTGGCTTCCGCTGTCGCGCCTTTTCTGACTTCCCGGCTTCCACGCTTCCCGTCGTCGCGGAGATGGCGACGTAGTGGTTTTGGCGGTTTTGGCGTCGCTGGCTCGTTCTGTGTTTTGGGGGACAGATGTTTTACGGCCCGTTTCTACTGCGTCTCTGGCTCTCAACTCGACGGCGCCTCTCATAGTTCAACCAGGCGTGGTCAACCTAGGTCAAGCCGGCTCGACTCGTCCGATCGCCGGACCACAGGCGACTTCCCAGTTCGGCCGTGAGGCCTAGGTTCCGAAGACGTCTTTCTCCGTGAAGCGGTAAGCGAATCTCGTCCCGTTTTCGTTCTACGTTTAAATTACGTTAGGTGCGCTACAGTTTAAGCATGCGTGCCACGTTTTCGTAACAATTCTGAACTAGAATAATCGTGCTTCATTGCGGTTTGTCATTTACGGAAAATATAAATCGAGCAATGAACGAGGAGCCATGCTTGAAAACGATGCATGTACGATGTTAACTTCTACCTCGGCGGCTTTAAAAAAAAGTCAAGACTGGTTACGGTTGGATGCGAGGCTGGTCCCAATGCAATGGTAAGCACTTAGAGCGCCTTTCTCAACGGCATGTAAGCAATATAGCGATCAACGAGACGAGCGACGGCGAGAAGCTACGAGTGCCTGCGCCGAGCGACGCAGATTTCTCACTCTCGCTGCTTGGGCCGCCCGGTTCTTGGGCTTCTCAAAACGTCGCTCATCGCCTTGGTCGCTCGCACCAATCGCTTTCGTAATGTGTGTCTCGTTGCGCGGCTGACTACCGTGTTCATTCAAGTATAAATCGAACTTTTTTTTTTTTCGGAAATTGCGATTTAAGATTATCGACCTACATTCGCGACCAAATTTTGCGACCCTACCAGAGGCCCGGAGCTATCGAGTCACCAAGCCGGAGTTGCCGTAGAGCCGCGCCGCTTCTTGTTTCAAAACGCTTTGGGTGCACGAAAACAACCGCGGTGGCCGGTGCCGCTATCGCGCGCCTCTCGGGCGTCTGGTTTCGCCATCGCGCCTCTAGCCACTAGCGTTCCCCTTGCTGGGCAACGGGGAAGGAAAGAAACGCGATGCGCCATGCACTTTGCCCTCCATCCTCGCAAACGCGCGCAAAAAAAAAAAGTTACTTTTGTTCGTTTTTTGAGGCGGCTCGGCTCGCGTGTTGCTCATGGCGACACGGCGGCTTTGCTTGCGTCTTTGTAGTTCGTCTCTCGTCGCTTCGCACCTTCTTTCGTTTCTTGTTGTCGTCATTTTACAACGGTGTCAGTGAAGTATATTTGCGAATTTGCACGGATGTCTACCAAGCTGACGAAGCTTCGGACGACGATGACATGTCCAGAAGTTCTGCCGGTGATTAAGTTTTTGGCATTGCCCCGTGATTTAGCTGAGAGTGATGTAAATAAAGGTTTGTTTCTTTTGCCCAAAATTTCCCCTGTTTCTAAAAATAAAAAAAAGGTCGACATATATTTGAATATTTTTTTTTTCTTTTCGGTGGGTCTAACAAATAGGCTTCGACCTATTTTCGAGTAAATATGTTAACTTTAATTTTTATTTTGGGTTACGTCGGACGTAACTCGAATGCTTGACAGTTATGTTGGGCGTAACTTTAATTTTTATTTCGGGTTCCGTCGGACGTAACGTTAGACGCTGCGTTACACTTAAGCAAAATAGGGGCTGCTGGTTCATCATATAAACCAACCATTTGTGTATGATTAAAGCGCATCACTGGCCTGAAAGAAATACTGCCATCCTACAGGAATGTAGCGCTTCAGTAAATTTGTTAATTTTTACTTTTAGTCCCTACCCCACCAGATACAACATCTGACCTAAAGCAGTGTTGCGGATCTCCTTCCAAGACCTCACGCGGGTCGTCATTCAATCCAGGAGTCGGCGGCGTCTCATGGGCGTGTTACTGGTGCTTCTTACTGGATGGTGCTACCGAGGGAAACGTGGTCGTACTTGGGAAAGGCAAGTATGGCCGCCGTAAGTATAGATATTGTTTTTACCTTTGCTCGAATCCACCTTTAAAGGGATACTTCAACGAAATATGAAATATTCCCGTCGTGTTCAAAACTAGGTTGAATATGATCCGCAATATCCGTAAATGACAATCGCACGTTTGTATTTTGAGCCTGGTGGCTGTATTTTTTGTTATAAACGGCCCACTCCAGCAAGCGCTCGGAGAAGGCATCGCGGAGACCACGTGACATCCAACGCAATCGTGACGTAGGTCGTCTCAAGATGAGCAGAGATACGGCGAGGCTGAAGTCGCGAGGATGGCCTAGTCGTTCCAGCCACCGAAGCGGCTGCTTTTAAACGAAGTTTGAGTGAAGGGTTAATCTTCTATAACCTTGTAGGGGGGCAATAGCGACTTCTGCGACACACAAAAAGGCATTCTCGGGAAGAGGGGAGTTCCTCTTGCCCCTCTTCTCTCGTCGTGGCCGGAGACGAGACAACCTCCGTCACTAGCTGTCAAGGTTCCTAGACGGGCATTACAAGCGAGGCGTTAGCGACATCCACCAGGTGCGCTTTGCTAATCGTTTAATTCGTTTTAAAATTCCTTTTCACGACTTTTTTAACAAGATATTCGTATGTTCGATGCGATGCTGCTTTTTTGAAGACATATAGACCAAAAAATGAGCGCCGAAATTTCGTTGTAGTATTCCTTTTGAGTAATGCACAGTTCGCGTGTGTGCATCTCTTAATGCTTCTACAGTCGGCTGTTAATATTTGGAGTGCTCCAACTCTGTCAGCGCTAGTTTCTCTAGATCATGCAAATGGGAAGCAGCAATAAACCACATATGCTCTCGCAAAAAACAGCGCTGTGCCGAAACGCTGTGGAATTTACTTTAGCTTAATAATGCAGCACAAAATAGTTGGCGCCAAGTATAGCTGCTTTTGTGACTCCGTTTTACCAAAAGCTCTGCCGAAACAAACTTGCCGCCTTATAGGTACTGCAAAAGAACCTTGCGTGCCTAACCTGCAGAGGGGCATTTTTTTTGATGGGTCAATTTTTTCTTAAAGCAATACCTTCAGCCTCCTTGAAATGTTAACATCATATGACACTCAGAAGAACAGTAAACCCCTTAATGTTGGTGACCCTTTTATTTTCGCTGCCTTTAATTTTGCGGAATTCAGTGGCTGCGATTATGTCCTTCGTTTTGTTTAACCCGAGACTGGGGTATTTCGGAAAAGGGACGAGAAGAAAAGAGGCCACAAGGTGGCGACGTCGCCTCCTTGTGGCCTCTTTTCTTCTCGTCCCTTTTCTGAAATACCCCAGTCTCGGGTTAAACAAAACTATGGTTAACTTCCACCAGCTCGCCTGCACCCTTACAATTTTTTCATTATGTCCTGTGTGACCGATTCGAGAAGAAATAGGGGCCACCAAGATAAGGGGGTTTTACTGTACATCGGAGGAGAGAGGAAGTCACTTTTGTTTGTATGCAAGAGTAAAACCAACGACAACAATCATTGTGTCGACACTTTGTGAGCCTATCTGTGTCTATTGAATGATATCAATTTTGTTTTAGTTCGTTAACCATTGTTGCCTGTACACTGTGGGATGTCGTCTTCAACACGAGCAGTGGTTGTCCTCTGAAGCAGGCAGCATGGACGCGTGCCGCAGCACAACATAGTTCATTTGCAGGTGGTACTGCAGTTTGAAGGATGGTTCGCACAATATGGGGGAATCGCAATTCAATGTTCTACCTCGGGCGCAGACAAGATTTGCTCATTCTAAATCATTATGTCTACAAATCGGGAACTTGCAACGAATGTACCCGCATGGTTGGAAGGGCCAGACAAGCCTTGTGAGTGCTTCGTTTTCTAGCCTCTCAGTCCTGAACCTACTCACGTACCATATGTGTAGATGTTACGATAGGTGGGAACACTTATTCGGAAAATGGTGAATGGCAACTGTTGTTATCTTTAAGGTGGACTGCATATTTGCAGTACTTTTCCTGACTTAAAAATATGTCTTACTAAAAATATGTAGTATAGCCGATGACAAAAAGAGAATGGCTGGGCGTCCTCCAGCACGTGCTTGTGCTTTTCACCCCGCTTTGGACAGATGTGCTCGCTCCAGGCTCATGAGGCGCTGAAACGTCATCGAAGGTAGCAGACGGGCTGGAGGTGGAACAACGGAGACTTCTCCCTGCCTTGCTGATGGTGTCAGTGAGCGTGTACTTCTATACTCTAACTTAGCTTAACCTGCACAGAGCTGAGTAGAATAGGCTTGGCAAGTGCCCTTATTGCATATGCATTTGTACAGCTGAGGCACTTTCTAAATCAAGAACATTGTGTACCTTACCTTCAAAAACACATCATTTTGGGGGTGCAAAAGGAATTCTAAGGCATATTTTTGTTTGTATTGTCCTATTACGCATCGACTCCTTCAACTTAATGCAGAGTCGACCCAGCCTCTTGAAAAATTTAATGCTTGCCAGGTATTTGTTTTGCATTTAGTTGATATATCAGTATTCAGTTAGGTATCCCAAGTCATTAGTCGTTGAGGTGGAGTCTCTCTGTAAGTCAATCATGTTTAACATTCATAGAAATGCTTGTCAAATAATGGCACTGTGGAGGATATCTATACAGCTCAGAACAATCGCTGGGCACAAGCTGATCGTGTGGTTACAGGCAGCAAACATCCCGGTTGGAACGTCCTATTTTGCAATGTAACTGCAGACTAGGTGAGGGCCCCACTCATAAACGTCTATACTTTTAGTCTCTTTAAGCTGGACCACTTTCGACACTACAAGCCATTGCAGCTAAAACAGCATGACACATGATTATAAGCTGGACGTACCATGGCGTCCAACTAGAAGGTCACATGGCTTGCTTTGTGCACTGAATTTGCAAGGAGGGCTTGAAGTTTCTGTCGTGGTTAACTTTAAGCTGAGATAGTTTAAAATAATGCTCTCAGTTTTTAGTGTTTCCCGGCATGGTTAACAAGTTGGTGATATAGCGCTGCATTGAAAAGTCTGTGCATTCATGACTGTATCACCTTATGACTGCTAATGAGCTATTAAACTCTTCGTTTTTCAGAGAAATGAAATGCACTTTGCTTGCAATTGCACCCGCTTCTGTAACTTCATGGTATGAAGCTTCTTGTGACTGCAAGCTCTGACCGATCTTGTTCTGTGGTCCGCGCAGGCCCATATCAGGGAGTCGCTCCGAGAGCCTTAGCAGAGTTTCCTGCCTGTGGTCGTTCTAAATTTTTTTTGTTGTAGGTATGCATCCTTTCTGTCTTTCCCTTAATTGTACTCAAACGTCTTCTTTTCTGTGTCGCCGATTTGCCTCAAAATTGGTTAAGCACACGAATGGACGCTGTACAACTCTATTGTACATATTTTGTTCAAGGTAACTTTTCTTTGCCAAAGTTACAGATTTTTTATGAAGGTTAGTCTTTTTTGTTTTTATTTACAAATTTATGTGAGTTTCCATGGGCAACACTAACACGTAAGGACAAGTTCACTGCTGTAATTTGTTCTCAACTGATTGCAAGAAATTTCGTTAATGTCGTGAAACCTCCTTCCAGCGCTTGCTTTGCAGCATAAAAAAAAAATTAAACATAGGACATACTCTGTTTTTTAAACTGCTTGCTCATTCTGCAGGTCTGCCTGCCATAGATGTCGAGCTACTGGAGAGCAGGCGAATTCGATTGCTGGTTTTGCCATTGCTTTTTGATTTTAGCCGTTGTCTTAGTAGTTTTCGTAAATTTAGAGATTTTCCTAAAAAGCAAGCCGGGAAGAATATTTAGTTTAGTTAGGTAGCTGAAAATAATGATTTAGTACCCCTTTGTCAGTAAAATAGATACTGTGTGCCGCTGTTAGTGTCAAGCCGAGATCCACGCTTTTTGGCATTTTGCTCAAAGTAGTACGCATTCTTATTCGTTAGCCTCTTGGTGTGCCAACTAAACTCTTTGTATACAGACACCTGCCCTCTGCAGGTGCACTCTACCCTCATGTTCAGCGAGTGTATGAACTGGAGTTGTATCCACAGTTGACACTCGCTGAGCATGAGGGTAGGAAAATCTTTCCATTGCAGCAGAGCCATATATGGGGAGAGTCTGGCAGTCTATGATTTCGCCGCCGTAACGTCTCCCTTCCGAGTGAGCTGATCAGCCCGCGGCACAGAGCAAGAGGCGTGAGCGCATGCGCGTGAACTCTAGGCTGCTCCCAGCTGAGCAGGGAGGGCCGCCATTTTCATTCATTCGCCCGGCATGGGATCGATATTCAAATTTCGGTTCTTTCCTTTTATTCGGCAGGCTCCGGCAATAAAATGATATAGTGTTATTCCTCGGTGGCTTAAAAACCTAAAGAAAGAAGTTCCTCCATGTTTGAACGCACTTTTATTTAGGCAAAAAAAAAAAATAAGCCCGTAGCAGACGACTCATAGCCTCAACAGTGCTCCGTGCCGACAGCTTTGCGTCAAAATGGCGGTCATCTCTTTGCCTCTTTGCTGCCTTCTCTATCCCTTCTTCGGCGTTCTCCTCCCTTTCCTTCTCTCCGGCGCCTTCGTTGCCACGCCCGCTGGCTAAACTCTCCCACTATACGGCTTTGCATTGCAGTAGTAGTTTTATTTGTAGTCTTTACAGTTGAATGTGAATATTTGACAGAAGTCTCTCGGGCTTGGGCGAAAGGGGGTTAAATGAATGCATTTGATCATTCGCCTAAATTCGGTACCCATCATTTTAACGCCTACGTAGCCTTGTCCTGGGGGCTGACTATGACTAAAATAAAAGGATCTATGTGCTGATCACGAAAGAATATGCTAGCCATTCTAATGTAGCTCTGCCAAGTACTGGATTGTGATTTGTTTTTATTTGCAGCTACTTGGGGGCCTCAAGATCTGGAGAACATAGTGGCCACAAGCTTGGACTCAATCTTTTTCTGTGGTCTGGCCAGGACCATGGGGGAGGTAATCCCAGCAACAAGAGCATCGCAGTATCTCCCTGCCTGTGACTTTCGATCAGCGTCACGACAGGGGAGTCCTCGTGCCACCAGGTGTTAGGTATGCCACTTGAAATAAGCATTTTTCTTACCTATTAATAGAACAGCAAAAGCACTACTAAGCCTAATGCAAAAAAAAACATATTCAAATCTTGGGTTGGATGAAATTCCAATTACAAAAAGGAGCCTGCAGATATGATTAACATGTGAACTTAAAGCCCGCGGATGTAGGTTCGACGGTGTCACAGAAATAACTTCCCGCAGATCGCCTTGCTCGTGCTATGCCCAAACAAATTCTTAAAATAATCATTGTGTTTCGCTGGTGTCATTAATCTTATGTCCCTACCACACCCACCAGTCGGGACATGTGAAATATAAAAAAACAGGAACTTGCACATTGTCAGCTCTGCAAAGATTTGTATAGTAAACATAGCCTTGCACTTTCAGCTTAAGGAAAAAAAATTAGTGCAGGCCTATATTCATGGTTCACATATGTGTAATTGCTCTTTATAATGAAGTGAAAACTGCTTAAGTCGTGGCCCACTACAGGCTTTCTATTAGTGTTAAAAAGTGCGGTAGAAAACATGATTGCGCTTGGAAGACGGGGACATAGGAAGGACAGACACAACAGCGCGCTAACTTTCAACTGATTTAATTCAAGAACCTCAGCGTAGAAACGGACTGTGTCACCGCACCACATCTCAACCAATCCGTGGCCCTGCCACGGACCGCAAGTACGCCAACTCCTTATCCGCCAAGTCAATTGACGCCACACTGACACAACTTGTGCCGGAACTATTTATAGTGTCAGCCTTCATAATCTCGCTAAGAGTCCTATCTTTGTGCATCTCAAGAACAGTAGACGAAGCAAATAATGGTTTGCACCCGCAGTCATGACAGTGACACAACAGATCATGACTGCGAGTGCAAACCATTATTTGCTCAGTCTACCGTTCATAGGCACAAAGATATGCCTGTTAGAGAGATTATGGAGGCTGATGCTATAAATAGTTCCGGCACGTGTTGTGTCAGTGTGGCGTCAATTGACTTGGCGGATAAGGAGTTGTCGTACTTGCGGTCCGTGGCAGGGCCACGGATTGGTTGAGATGTGGTGCGGTGACGCAGTGTGTTTCTACGCTGAGGTTCTTGAATTAAATCAGTTGAAAGTTAGCACTCTGTGGTGTCTGTCCTTCCTATGTCCCCGTCTTCAAAGCACAATCATGTTTTCTAACGTACCGTACCAACTTGCCCAACAATCAGCACTTGTTAAAAAGTGCTATTGTGTTTTAAGCAGCTCGCACCATATATTTTCTTGAAATACATAGGTTCATGGAAATTATTATGTAGATGTTGGCAGAGAGTCATGGTGAGGCCAATCTTTAATGCCAAGTGGTCCACTTATTCAGAGTTAATTGAGTTCGAAATATTGTAGGTCGCAAATTAAATTTTTATGGTACGCAATGGGCACAATCATCCGTAATGACTAGCTCTACCTAGGGGTACTTCATACGTTTACTACGGCAAGATCGTTTCGAAAAACAAAATATTTAGTTTATTCAACTCCTGCACTAACCTTGTCTTTAGAAACTTTTTATATTCTTTGCTATGCTGAGATAAGATTCTGGAAAGAGTTTTTCTAGAACTACTCTAGATATTTCCAGTTCATCATTTTTCTCGCAAAGCATTCGAGAGAGCCAAACCCTGTAATGTACGGAGTGAACTCACAGAATGATGCGACTGACAGTTTGGAACATTCGGAACTGTAACAGTAATAATGACATGTCACATATGTAATGCTCATTGTCGCAGATCAAACTGCTTTTTCCGTCTACACCCATTTTCAGTATACTCATTCAGCGAAGTCCCACCTGAGACTGCAGCGCTGGGTTCTGCAAAGTAATTTAAATGAATATAGATGCAACAGGTTTCTTTGAGCGTGCGTCTAACACATATTCTTCATATTGAATCTGCTAACTGTATTCATGACCATATCCATAATTGTATCCACATTCCAGCTTATTTTTATTTTGACATTTGAGTTTTCTTCAGTACTTTTCTCAACATCTATGCTTGCTGAGCCGTACTCAAGTCCATACATCTTGTCTTTCGCTATTACATTAATATATAAAACTGTTGATGCCGAGTGAGAATTCAAGGTACTGATTCTGTCGTGCGAGCTAAATAAGAACCAATAAAAAGCTCTACAAAGGAAATATTGTTAAAGGATGCTGTATGGGCATATGAATAGCACATGCATTGCTAAAAAGGAATACAAATTCTTGTTAGGTATGCAAGGATGACAGTGCTGTGCTGTTTCTGATGTGTCACAAAAAATATCAGTGCCATACAGTGTTCCTTATGGAAGTACAAACTGTTGAATTCGAAGCGCAGAAGTTTTATTTAAAAATGTTCCTCAATACAAATGTATTTAGAGATCTGAGCCACTGACTCATACATGACTATGTGGCAAACATTCATTTTCAAGTGGATTATAGATTACAAGGTCTAGTCTGCATTGATTTATTGTATTCATGCTGAAACTGGGAGGGGTTCTCTGGGTATGAATAAAGAGATAAGCATTTCTTGAAATCAAAACATTTGAGAACGGGCAAAAGGAAGGATCTGAGAACGGTATCTTAGACTCTATTCTTTTTCTTACAGTATCTCTAATGTTCACTTTATTTCACCTGATGCATTTAGTTTTTAGCGCAGCTCTTAGCACCCGTTTCCGCGTTTCGCGGCGTCGCTGTGGGCGTAACCGCCCAACTAAACTTGGCAGGAAAATGAATTAATGTTGTGGTCATGGGACGTTAATATTTCCGCTAAGTCTAGCTGAGAAACTGAATTTTTTTATGGATGACGTGACACGGTCATGCGACGTCATTTTCCCCGCTACTTTTAGCGGAGAACCTGCATTTGTGTTGGCGTCATGTGACATCAATTTCTGCGCTAAATTTAGTGGGAAACTTAACCAGCTAAATTTAGTGCGGAAATTTTCCCGCTAAATTCAGGGAAATTTCCCGCTAAACTGGAGGGAGCAGAAGAGGAGGAGGGGAGGGGGAAGAGGGGCATACCCTCCCATCCTCCTCTTCAAGATCTGTGCTCTAATTTCACGTTACAGAGAATTGTAAACGTCTCATATTTCATCTCATGTTTATTCAGCTTTTATATTGCAGGTGCACTTGCAGCACAAATCTGGGTTGTGCTGATCCTCTACGCACAAGTTAGGAACTCCTGAGTGGCAAGAATGGGAGTTTGGTTTGACAGCTCAAGGGACACCATTGTTCAGTATTGAATTTTTAATAATCTTCTTTTGAGCAAAGTTAAGCTTTGCTCCATGCAGTTCTTGTAAAAATAAATACCTGCAACCAAATTTACCAGGTCACGACATTTCGCCTCTGCTCTTAGTGGTCCTGGTGAGCCTCGGATAAGAGCTTATTGGTGTGCAAACATCATGCTTGTTTGAAACCACTCACTGATGTAGAGACTCGCTGACATCCAGCATTCCAATGAAACGTTGGATGTCCACAAATCTTTCTTGAACAATGCAAGCGGGGAAGGAACCATACAATCGTATCGTATTGGGGGACATTCTACAGAGTGTTTTTTTCTATGTTTTACAATTCTTTTTTTAAAAAGCCGTAAAAGCTACATTTACGCGGTCTGTGCACGTGAGTTATATGGCCAGGGCGGCATAGTATAAAAGGCTAATTTGTAATGATCCGTCGGGTTATTACAGAGATGTGCCAGACTTCTTTCAGAAAACTAGATGGAGGTTTATTCTAGCGTAGTTTTATCCCGCGAATCTGAATATCCCGTTCGTTTTCCTCAAAGATATAACTAAACGTGAGAAAACACAAAAAAAACATCCTACCAACAGTGACATCGTAAGAAGGCCTTTCGGCCGCCAAGCCTGTGTCGCTTAAGGGCCACGCGTCCAATCGCAAGTTTTCTAGGTGTATTCAACGGCATTGGCACCAGTTGTGACACATTTTTGCCCTTTTAAAAAATAGCATGTGCGTGCATAGCTTTGATAGGCGCTGAAGATGCGTGAACAAAGACTTTGAAAGCTGTTCTTGTGACGTCGCTCTCTAGGGAAGTGCTTTCACAGCGCTTTAAAAATGACTATGCAGCCTCGATTAATTAAATTAGAAAATAATTTTGATATTTGAGATTCTGGAGGTCAAATGAAAAAGATTTAAAAGTGTTTTCTCAAATACAAAACCGCTTCAGCCTCTCTCTAAGTATAGTATGTTCCTGAAATTTTTCATCAGTGAAAATAGACCCATGGTTCCAATTAGAAACTTGCTAAGCATCATCAAAACACACTAAATCAATTTTCTTTGTAAAGATATAAGACAAGAGTAGCATTTTATGGCGTTCTGAAAAAATGGTCAATTTGGACGTGTTTCCAGACTTCGGTTTCTTACCAGAGCGCATCTTTGCACCTGCGGTCCAGCTGCCCGGTGGCCGCAGTGCGAAGCCGCCCCCTCGCCTCCCTCGTAGGATGAAGGGAAGCAAGGCGCACGTGTGCTGCGTGTCTAAGCCATTGGGGAACAGGACCGTGGGCGCAGAGATGAGCTCTGATAAGAAACTGAAACCTAGAAACTCGTCCAAATAAAGCTTTTCACAGAACGCATAAAACGCAACCCCTGCACTATATCCTTCTAAAAAAAACTTGATTTTGTGGTTTTCAATGACTCAGCAAGTTTCTAATTGAAACCATATTTTAATTTTCACTAGTATAGAAGTTGATTAACAAATTTTATTTAATTATCTGACTGATCGTTACGACTAGGTCCCTATACTACGTACGCCTGGCCGTATAACTCGCCTGCTCAAACCGCATTAATTTAGCTTTCACGACCTTTCTAAACATATATGTAAAGCTTAAAACTAAATCGCCCTGTACAACAGTGAAAAGGCGAAACCAACATGCTGGAGCCATATGGCTCCACCATGCTGGTATCGCTTTTTTGCTGGTATAGGATGTCCCAATTATGTTATGCATGTATGGTTCCGTCCGACTACATGGTTCCGCCTTAATCCACTACGCTGGTATAGGATGTCCCATAATACGACACGCTTGTATGGTTCCGCCATTTGTATCGTTCTGACTTATTCTACTATACTGGTGCCACCTTTTTCGCTTGTATAGGATGTCCTAGTGCCACTAAATAAGCTACGCTTCAGAGTAACGACACTTGGCCATATTGTGGCTTAAAATCATGGTTGCCAGTTATCTGAAGCTTTATCTGAAATCACAGGAAATGCTTTTCCACCCTCCACAATTGTTTAAACCGTTCGCGACAGATCAAAGCAATATTACATGACCTTCCTAACACCGAATCTAGTGCTGAGGGAGTCGCACTTTTGAATCATGACGATCGGCCGTTGCGTCTGTTCTGCATACGAGCCAAAATGGCGGCGCCCACAACAATGTCGGGGAACGGAGTGCCGATACTCTAAGCGCAGCTTATTTAGTGGCTCTAGGATGTCCCATATTACGGTTACGCTTGTAAGAGGCTTTTCCGACATCTTTCCATCATCGAGATTTTCCAACAGGGGTGGATTTTGCTTCTATGATAAAAGGTATCCCGATAGAAAAGTCCTTCCCCTATGTCGGCAACAAGCGATTTCTTCAAAGAAGCCCAATACATTCTTGTGATGGGTTCAGTGTTCGGTTCGGCAAATGACAGCTTGTGCTACATCGTGGTGAATCTTCACGGATCCTTCCTTCTCGGTTTTGTGTTTGAGTGGTTGGTCTGCAGTGCCCGTGTCGACGTATATTTCGGATTACATCTTTCAAGTCCGGTATTTTGAAAGTAAGTCCGCTGCAACCTACTCGGTGACAATTGACCGTTCTGTAGTGTCTATCTCCTGGCAGTGCCTATCTTCTGACAGCTGGGAGAATAATTTCCCCGTAATTCTACCGCAGTCGCCTGCCATTAGCTCTCTGAAATCATGTGAAAATTGTAGTTATAATACTGACATTCTTATTCTCCCTGCGTTTTGTGAAAAGACGTTTCATGGACACCTTTTCCTGGATACACGTTTCCTGGACACACGTTTAGTCGGCACTCGTTACGCGAATTGCACGCTGCAGGGACATTTCGTCGCGCCTGCATTCCTGAGGCGCGTGCTGACTGACTCAGCCCACCCGTTCACGCCACTTCTTGGCAATGCATTACAAAAAAAAACAAAAAAAAAACATATTTTGAGTTGTTTATAAACATCACGTGTTGATGAAACTATCTCGGTGAAACGTCTTTAGATTAACTGATTCCAGCGCCAATGAGTGGCGACTGGCATCAGAATTTCGGGGGGAAGGGGGGGGGGGGGATTCGGCCTGCTGCCGGGGGACTAGGCACTACCGAGGAATTTTCTTTGGTTCTTGTTTGCTTTGCAATATTCTCAGTTGTATAACAGCTCAGTAGTACCTCTTCACATAGTAGAGATTGCTTAGTGTGTGCTTGTCTACAGAATGGGCTGCGTGTAGTAAACTTCTAGGAGATTTGAAAACAATACCGTGTGTCTGTTTACCTGTGCTTTTCCAAACATCTGGGTGAGTGCATTTGTTTTTGTTGTTGTTTTGTTGAATTGTTTGCTCTTTGTTTTAAATGGGGCTATGAAGTTCGGCACCTCTCACAAGGTTTTTTTTTAAAGATGTCCAGTTACAACAAATAATTTGTTTTACATTTCATACGATTGCGGTAAAAAGAAAAACCACAGGCAGCTATGGTACGATGGTAAAAGACTCATAAGACGAGGTATAGAAGAAGCTATAGCAAACCATACAGATAGCATTAGGTAGCTAAATAAATCATAGAAAAAGCCATAGGCAGCTATAGCACGGTGTCTAAAAATATCCATAGAATAAGCCAAAGAGATTTCTATAGCAGGCTATAGGCGGCTAAAGGAACGGTAGGAAATGCTATAGGCAGCTGTAGCACGATGGGTAGAGTGAACCATAGGACGAGCTATAGAATGAGCTATAGCGGACCATGCAAAGAGCCATAGGCGGCTAAAGAAACCATAGGAAAAGCCATGGGCAGATATAGCACGGTGTCTAAAAAGATCCATAAAGTAAGCCATAAAGATTTCTCTAGCAGACCATACAAGGCACTATAGGCGGCTAAGGGAACCATAGGAAATGCCATAGGCGGCTGTAACACGATGGGTAGAGAGAACCAAAGGACGAACTATAAAATGAGCTATAGCAGACCATACAAAGAGCAATAGGCGGCTAAAGAAGCCATCTGAAAAGCCATAGGCGGCTATAGCACGGTGTTTAAAAAGATCCACATAGTAAGCCATAGAGATCTCTATTGAAAACCTTATAAGAAGCTATAGATGGCCAAAGGAACCTAAAGAAAAGCCATAGGCGGCTAAAGCATCCTTTCTAAAGAAACCCATAGAATAAACCCTACAAAAAAGTCCATAGCCAGATTTCCATTAAAAAAGCTGTAGACAACCATAGGGGAGACCATAGGAAAAGCTATAGACAGCCATAGAAGCGGCTATAGCTAATTGGGCCAATTTTCTATAGCCGGCCATACAAAGAATTTTAGATAGTTGACCATCGATCATTTTTGTATGGTAGTCTCAGTGTATATTTTTTTGTTTTCAAAAGGTCATCGTTTGAACTTCAATGACAATTTAATTTGAATATTGAACAAGCGTGTCCAAATCATGTTAAAAAGGTGAATTTCCAGCTTTTTAAAATCCGGATCAATGAAGCTCTAAATTGCTTTGTAATCTATAATACATGTTTACCTCCTTTTATTTTATGTACAGTCTACGCACAAAACATTATAACCTAAGGCTACAACAGTTTTTTTCTATGAATATCTGAATGGGCGGTTTCAAGCAAGGCTAGAAAACATGCGCGTATACCAAGAGCGAATTTGTGGTTTTTGTTCAACCAAAAAAAATTAATTTAGCAAAGAAAAACAAAAAAAAGCTTGAATAAGACTTTGCGGTTTTACAAGGAAAATATATCCTTTAATTAAAGAAAAAAAAGAAAAACAAAACTGTCGATCGGACATGGTGGTTCAATTTTATCTGAAATCGCCCAATACAAACAATCTCAGGCAATCAGAATGTTTTTTTTTTTGCTTTTTTTCTGCATATTTATTTTCTTTGCGTTGCGCGGCCTCCCGCGGCGGCGGATCTATTGGCGCTAACAGGCGGCGCAGTATTTGTCGCGCCCTATAACCTATATTATGTTACCCCCAAGGTTGTAGGCTGATCTGTTTGCAAAGCCACTCCGGTTGCTTCCTTTACGTCGCGTAGACGGAGACGCTACACGCCGGCTCTCGAAAGAGGCACCGCGAAGCATGTTACAGGGTGAAGCCTCTGAATCGTTCTGGCCCATTGGCATTTTCGGGGCCATTATACAAAAATGCATTAGGAATTTTCTCTTCAAAACTAACCTCCACCTCTGTGCGGTCAATTAGCCGTTTTCTGAACACCCCGTAACATTTTTATGCTTCTTAATAATAATGAAATTTCGAAGAACGGGTATGTGCTCGCCCCACTTATGGCAACCGCGTTAGCGTTCATTTTGTCATATTTATCGCTGTAAAACTTAAAAGCCACACAATTATTGCCGTATGTTTTCGCAGATTCTGCTAGTACGTATTATAAATGTTAATTTCGGAGAGCTTAAAGATTATGAAAAATTTCTTTTTTTTAATGATTTTCAAAATAGTGCATACTAAGGTCAATACTCATGTGGGAGCAATTCTTGTAAATTTCTCCCGCTAGTCAGTACAGCAATATTTCACGCAAAGATTAACTATATAAAGGGCAACATACGGGTATAATTTGCAGACCTTAGTCGATATAGATACAACAAAAAAAAGAAATAATTTAATCTAGAGCATTTTTGCGCAATGTGCCCTATTCGCGATTTCGTCTTCTCAAAGAAACGACCCGAATATCCGGTGAATAATGCTTTTTGTCTGTCATTCCTACGCCTAATGTTTCAGTAAATATATCTAGACCCGTATACAGAAAAGTTTTTTTTTTGGCGAAGCCGCCCGAAATACTGACATTGCGCGATGCATTAAACGCGCACGTGACTGAGAGGGTGATTACAATTTGTTTTTGCAAAGACAAACTTTTTTTCCAAAACATGGATTAATTTCTTGGGGGGAATTGAGCCAGCAAAGTATGTTTGTCATTAAAATTAAAAATGGTTACAGGACATGATTGTTAATTTTATCTAAAAAAGCCTCATAGAAATTTATTTTGTCGAAACCTTACGAAATGTTTTGTCAAATTCCAAGAATACTGCATCGATATGTTCCCTGTTATTGACAGCAAGTGCAAGGTCATAACCCTCCTAAGTAGCTGCATAACAGTTGATACATCGTGCCGTAGGCTGTGCTGTACGATTGACAATAATTTTGTTTCTATAAACTGGGTGGCACTTTGACAACACCATTTGTTCTATACATTTGGAACTTGTCAATGTCCTTGAGATCGGGCACTGGTTAGACACGCTGGACGAACTACTTGTACTGAATATTTGAATGGCACGAGCATTTTTCCAGTCGACCGGGAGTGTAGATTCTGACAGTGATGCTTTAAAGAAAGCACATATGTAATGGGGATGCACTCGATTAAACGGCATCTAGCATGACATTTATATAACTCAAAGTACAACGCGGTCACTTTTAGCGTATTCTTGGCATCTTCTCGCACCTGCGTGCTGAGGTGTTATATCGACTGAAACTGTCTTCATGAAGCAGCAAAAAAAAATATTAAAGAAGAGCCACATTATCCATTCTAATTTTGCTTTCGAAATGAGCATATAAATATTCTATATCAAACGATTGGGGCACACTCAAGGATTGTGTCTTTCAACATTCCTGGAAAAATGACTTGGGTCAGCCACAGCAAAAACACTGAAGTGTGTCACGCTATAACATCATTTGACATCAATGAACCGATTCTGCGCTATTTTATGCACGGAACAGCATCTCATTTCCTGTGTGTTCAAGGGATGAAAGTTCACTGAATAAGGTCCACGTGGAAGGCAATTAGATCTCAGTATAAGAACCGCGCGCTGGCTGGCATTCTCAACGCATGAAAATTAATTCATGGTCATTTATTATCAAACCCAGTCAGAGGTAGGTGACGCTAGTGCCAATATGGTGCTCCAATCTGACATTTATATATTATAAAATGGAACCTGGCAGTCTTTACAGTTTTCGTGGCATCTTCCCGCACCTGCATGCTGAGATCTGATATCGACTGAAACCGTCTTCGAAAAGTAGCGGAAAAAAATCATTAAAGAACAGCCACTTTAAAAAGACTAATCTTACCTTAGAAATCAGCAACAAAATAATATTTACCAAAAGATTGGGGTACACTCAAGGATGGTGTCCTTCAATATCTTGGAATAACAACTTCGGACACTGACAACATAATCACCGGAGTACATCACGCTATAACATAATTTGAGATCCTCAAACGGATTACATGTTTTTCGAGTTTCCATCTCAATGGTTCGCATCAGAAGGTACTCAGCCCACCCAACGCGCGCGCACAATTTTGAACACCGGACAGCATCTTGTTTCCTTCGTGTCCAAAGACTATTAGTTGGCTCAACTTGGTCTTGGTAGAAGACAGTTACAGCGCAGTATAAAAGCCGCGCACTGGAAGGTATTTGAAACACCTGAATAGTAGTTCGTGGTTATTTTGTATGAAGCTTAGTCAGAAGTGGACCACGCTAGTGCCGAAAGGATGCTCCTATCTTTGAGAAGCATGATCTGTCTGTTTGTTATAAGTAACGCCATCTATATGTCAGTGGCGATCTGCTACGGTGAATCACCTCAACAGTTCAATTCATTCCTTCGCAACTGGACTCGCTGGGGCCAGGATGCCCGTTTCGTCTGCTGCGGCGGATCTTGGGACGCCCAAGATATTCAATGGCAGAAGAGCCTCGATGTGAAAGGGACACTGTGGTGCGGGCACTGGGGCGAACTAAGGACCCTCATAGAAAACAACGCTGGGTACGGAGTTCGGAGCCTTCTTATGATCTACCGTCATCGAGGAACGCCACAAGCCTGCATCGAACCGGTGCCCAAACACTACAGGTTTTGGTATGCATCAAAATGGCTGGTGTTCGGACATTTCGAGACGTGCCCAGGTTCCCCTTACGTGTTTCGTAATCAGCAGATGAGTCTTTCTTGTTGCGTTGCTTCGGCGCAATTCCAGAAATCTGGAAAGGTAATCATTGATATAGGTTGCAATCGATCCCACGAATATCAACAGCACGAAACCGATTACTCTTTAAAAAATCCCTCAGTGGAAATTTTCCCGCGTAGTCTCCTTTCGTTTTCCGGGAAGTCGGTGAGCATAGCCTGCACGGAGTCGGCCAGCAGACGTGAGGCATTCACCAGTTGCGATGAGTACAACATAAAAGTACTGCTACAGGCACTGACTCTCCTCAACGCAACACTAGTAAAGACATTATTCTCAGCAGGGGATAGTGAGAGCGTTTACCGGGCCAAGAAAATTGATATTATTATGTTCTTTGAGAGAGGCTGTTGGGAACTCCTTAGAGATTATGATCTACCTATAGTCAACAATATCGGAGCATTCACATTCTATGTGAAGAAATCAGGCACGATTCCATTCTCTCCAAAGCATGCCCTCGAAGGGTCGTGGCTGACGCTGATTTTTTTGGTGCTATGTCTCGCCTTTTGCTTCATCACACTCGTTCTTTCAGATTTATTAGATGCTACTACATCTGGGATAACCGTGGCCAACGACACCATGCTTTTTCTTGTTGCGACGTTATATTCCACGTCTTGCGCTTTGCAAGCCTCTGCCCGCTTCTGTACGAGTCGCCGCATTGTCGTCCTAGCATGGGTCCTGGGCACCTTCTCCATTTCGGTGTGCTTTAAAGGCCAATTGACTTCGTGGTTGGTCGCTCGCATTCCAGAACCAATCGTGGACGATCTTAGTAAACTTGATTCGGCTTTGGATGCTCGCGCAATTCGACCATGCGTTACCAGAGGTACGCCTTGGAGCTCTGACGCCCTTGATTCATACGAAAGTGTAGTCGTGAAAAAATTAAAGAGATCTCTTGATCCGCGGGCGGACGTGGGAACGTTTTATGACTGCTTCAAATGCGCTTCAAAGAAAGGCCGGCTGTGCATCAAGGTCAGACAGTTGCCCATCTACATGCGCTCTTTCCACCCCAGATTGACTGAGTCAAAGGATCCACTGTCGCTATTCTATGCCGGGGTACCTGTGCGAAAGCACTACCGTCTTAAGATGGCTTTTCGCTCTGTCGTTCAAAGAGTTGACGAGACGGATTGGTTGCACATGGATAAGATATACCGCCTGGTATCTCATCCAAAAGAAGAAATACAGTCGTCACCGGAGTCGCTGAATGTTGTTGGTGTGGCGAAGTGTCTATTGCCGTGTCTTGGTGTGTCTCTTTTCGTGTTATTTTTGGAAATATTCTTTGGGCGCTATTTTCTTCGGCGTGCTGGGAGATTGGCAAGAATACGGGCAGGGTAAGCATAATGTAACAAATGCGAGAACAGGTACTTTAATTCGTTTTTGCAATTGCGTTAGAATTATGCGTTTTTTTGTGTCAAACACCGTTTAGTTATTGCTGATAAAGAGTATTCGCTCAACAGAAGCTCAACTGCGGCTCAGTGATTTGTGCGCTACAGCATTTATGCAAATAATGTGTTTTGTTAAGGAAAGCACAGTTCCGTGGGGTATTTAAAGTCCACACTCAGACCAATATGTATTATAAAGGCACTCAACATTGCGAATCTATTGATTCACTTCATCGTTGCAATATATTGGGTTTCTTGCATAGTGTGTGATTTGGCCACAAGTTTGGGGCCTCAAATGGCCGTGTCAAGAAGTCTTCGACATACAGATTTTCATGTTGTTGTTTTGTTCGAATTCCAATAAACAAATAAGGAATTATTGCATCCTCTTTTTATATGGACGCTTGATGTTACAAGGTCTTATATGTTGCTCCATATTCTGCATTTCTTTCATGTTGTAACCGGGAAAGTAAAGAAAGAACGGTTTCTTAGAAAAAAAGAGGAGAAAAGAAGGACTTACGGCTTAGGCTTCAACGAAACGTGTGAAATTTGGGTGGAAACGGTGGTACCTCAATACCACGACCCCCGTTTACATTTGCGACCGCGTTACCCGAAGCGCGCGTACGGGGAGCATTGTCCCTTGACGTGTCTGATGTACATCCCGGCTTCCCAATAGATGGCGTCATTACTCAGCGGTACAAGACGTGCTAGAAATGCTTTCGTTTATGTGCCTGTACAGTCCCGGCGCGGTTGCAAATTGATTATGAATGGCTGGCCTTCACAGCATTGTTCAACATATTTAGCTAAGTTTGAGACTTTGTCCTACTTTCACTTTTTCTTTGTATTCCACGGAAACGGAGCTCGACCTGAAGCATGAGCACAACATGGAGAGCTTAGATTGTACAGAGGGTTCATCTAAAGCGGTGGGGAGCTTTTGCAATATTTGAAGATGGGCACCTAATGCGGAGGTCTGTGGCGAACCCGCAATCCGCTGCGTTTTTGAGTTGCGAGGAGGAAAGCAAGAGTAAAGGCAGAGAGGTTTGCAGACGATCAAGACTTCTGTCACCTCCTCCCCGCTGCTTTTCCAAACCCGGGCCATAAACAACATGACCCCTATCGACCAGTTGAAAACTCTAAAATACAGGCCTTCTAATGGAACATTTCGAAAGAAACCGCAACCTCTCGGCATAAATTCAAATCAGTATTGCCTCAATCGGCGGCCTCTGTGGTACTCGAGTGCGACGAGGTCGTAAGTACTCGCGACTCCAACTCTCTATAGGTGGCGTTGCTCGTTTCATAAAGTGGTGGTTATAGTGAGGGCAGATATGCCTGCTGGTGTTCCAGTTGCTGAGCCTGTCTAGCCTGTTGGCTTCACTCAGCGACACAAATTATTCCAGCTTTAAAAAGGAAGTTAGGGTGTTGTGCGCGGAGGTCATCTTTTTATCCTGAAAACAACACAAAGAAAGGATGTAATAGTTACGTCAGGAGGCACGTTTTACTTCAGGAACGAAACTGGAACTAACTTATGTTTCGGACTTCGCTTGTTACTAGAGGTGTTAATTTCGTTTTCTCTCCTAACTAAAAATGTGTCTCACAGTGTAATTATTGAGTTAATCATATTATTAGTTTAAATTTTATTCTTTGACAAACGTGCCCGATCCAGGCAGTTTTTAAATATTGTGTAGTTCAGTGTCGCTTTGGAGACAGGGTCTTTCATCCATCTTAAAGGTAACAGAATATTGTACCTTTTCAAAAAATCAGTGCTAGTATTTGTGAGTTCGTGCCAAATTTTGTCACTCAGATAATTATCCTGTGACATAATGAACTGCGTGCCCTTCAATGTGTTTTAGAACATTTAGATGATTAATTGATTTAGCATTATTCTCAGCACAAAAATGACAGAATCAATCGAAATTTTACAAAATATCTCCACGGGTCATGAGTATAGAAGATATACACAAAAACGTAGAAGTTTAGAAACGCGCTGTTTTGACTACAAAACGTTAATCCGTGTCAGACGACAAAAGTGTGTGTGTGTGTGTGTGTGTCTTTAAGGAAAAACACGTGACGCATGGGACTTTATATTACATCCAATGTTTATGTTTATGATGACGAGGACCTCAGTTTTTTTATGTGGTAAAAAGAAAACGATATAATACCTATTGCAAAGACAGTTATTGGGAATTTCCTGTGATTGTGACGCTTATTGGGGGCCTTTATTATGCAATTTTTTTATTAATAATACAATTAATGTATTTTATTTTTAGTATTTTAAGCTATAATTTAGTTTGTTGCTTATGATCTGATTTAAAACGAGCGAACAACTATATCTAGCCAAAGTTGGCGAAATTTCCTTACCGGTGCAAAGTGCAGCATTTTTAATTAAGAGTAAATAAAATACAAAAAATATGAAATCAATGAATACATATCAGGTACTCCGAGAAATACATATAAAATGACATTGGTTGTGGGTAAAGCATGTGGTGATATCAAAGTCGATATTTTTCACGATCGGCGAAACTTCCCAACTCACCGCCAATCCTTCCGGACCAAATGCCCCAAAATACATAAAATAAAAGGACCTTTCTTTTAATACCAAAACTTCTAAGAAAATTCATTTTCTTTCATTTTTGCGCGCCGCCGTTTTTCCAATAGCTGCGTGTCCCAAATAGCACAGCACGGCGAGTTGGCGATGGGGCAGTATTGGCCTGCCGGGATACTAATACCGACCACTACCGGATACGCTCCAAGGGGCGACATCGGCCGGGCGCAATGCCGGAATCCGGCCGGTACCGGGAACTTATTGGGGAACCGGGATGTCGGGAATACGGGATGTTCCCAGTGAGCTCCCGACCCAGATCCCCGGCATGGAACCGGTGGTACCGTAGGAGAGAATCAGCGTGCCAGCGTACTTGGGGGTCAAGGCCAGTCCGATTGCGGATTAGTCCCAGCGTATCAGCAGATCAGTGCCAGCGTCATTGCGGATCAGCGCCAGCTTGTTTTTCATTCAGTGTACCAAGCATAGAACCACTAGAATGCTAGCTGCATCAGGCTTTAAAGCCCAGGTATAACATCCGACTGCACTGAAATTTTGAAGAGCTAACTTCTCAGTAGATCAAATTCACTTAAATGTGGAAATTCTAAATTTCTCAGTGCGAACTACTTCATTGGTTTTCATATCTTTTATAGGTGCTGGCCGTTTTAATACGTTTTTCGGACTTGAAACGAAACAAGCCAGTTTAGTATTTGTGCAATTTTAAGAAACAATTCAGTGTGAACAATTGACTTTCGCCGTGTATACAATATACTCATGGCAATTATTGGATACTTGCAAAAAACGACATGTCCCATTCATCTGTCACCCGGATGCATATTGTGGGTAGCACACGAAGAGAACGGACAAAATGTTTTTACCGTGACGTTCTTTATTGTGACTCGTGAATCCATAGCAGCTACCTCCTCAGCCAGAGTGTCCCTCATCGTCAAAGACGGTTGGAACCACCAGTGGAGTGTCCGTCACTTTAACTCTATTTCAGCTGCCCGTCAGCCACCTCTCCATTGCGTCCACTCTGCACCCTCGAGCGCAACTTTGTATGCACCTGTAAAAAGAATTGTCAGGTAACAGATTAGTCGAGGGATAGGGGAAGCCATTATCTTGCATAGAAGCTACACACAAGGTGCTGTTCACATTCTGCAGTTTGCGAGCGTTTTCTTTGTAGAGTAGGTCCCTCACCTAGCCTGCAATTCAAAGGAGACAGAAAGAGAGCACCACAGAGGTGGAGATTCTGGGCTTGGCTACCATACCGAGGTGGAAGTTTTTTGGAGGCATATGGGTATTTGATGCAACGTCCTATTAATCTGAAATGAGAGCGAGGGGGAGGGGAGAAGGGGGGGGGGGGGCGAGAGGGTGCGGGGCGTAGAGATGAGTGCCTCCAAAGAGAGGAAAACGTCCCCAACTGACGCTCTACAGACCAAGGCCTCTAAATGGCCTTCATTAGATTTACAAACTGGAAGCTAATAAGATAAAAAGACAAGACCGGCAAAATCTTTTTTTCAAAGTTATTCAAAACGCTGCTTTTTACTATGAAGGTTCCGAGAATGCTAACACTGGCGTTATTTATAATAGAGAATTCAAGTCGAACTTAAAGGGGAAAAAACAACAGGAACTGACGACTTAAATTTTGCCTACTGCAAGACTTAAGCGGAAACTGAAGCCGTTTTGTATTTAAGGAAGACAACCAAAAGCGTCTTCATTTTTCCTCTAGGATCACGAATATTGAGTTTATTTTTCGATTTGGTTTCGGGGCCTGCAGAGTTTCATTCTTAATGTACAGCTGAAGCCCCTCCTTTCTGGGGCGTGACGCCATACTTTTCGGAATCCCTGCGCTCGAGCATCCTCAGCTCCTGTCAAACCTATCCGCGTGAACTAATCATAATTCAACTACATGCAAAGGTGCAGGCGAGCTGGACAAGAATGACTAAAGTAATCCCCCGAGAATGGGAACAAGAGGGAAAAAGCACAAACACAAATCTCCAAATACAGCTAGGTGACTGGTGAGCGACCGAAAAAATCAACCTGGTCCGGGTATCGAACCTGGGAGGAAAACAAAAATCCACCTGTAATGCAAAGGTTCCGGGTTTGATACCCGGACCAGGCGGATTTTTTCGGTCGCTCACCAGTCGCTTAGTGCGTTTGAAGATTTGTGTTTCTCCTTTTCCCTCTAGTTTCCCTTTCTCAAGGGATCATTTTCGTCGTCGTCGCACGTGAACTCCTGCTACTTTTAGAAAGGTCAGAAATGAACGTCACCATTGACGTCAGTGTGGAAAAATACAAATGGCAAACTTGCAGTTGCACGCGCTGCCCACACGAGGAACACGCGCATGGAGGCCCAAAGATCCTAGTACGACGTCACGACTGGTCGGAGGTTTTCCGTGTTTTGTCGCATCTGGTTACACCTTCGGTGAAAACGGAAGCGATATTCAGATTCACAGGACAACACTACGACAGAATTCTCTCTAACTCGTTTTTTTCTCTCAAAAGGCATTTAAGCTTCCCCTTAATTGTCAACATATTTCAGTTTTTGCTCGTCTATTGATGATACCACCAATTCCATAGCGAGTAATAAATATGCATTACCGATGACCGCCTTCCAAATCATGGCGTCCTTGCACCATGACTTTCCTAGGTACCCCAGGAGGGAGAACCGCTCCTGCACTTGCTTCGAGAAAAGGCATCCCACCATTTCTCGCACCACCTTTTGCAGGGCCTAGCTCCCTCCTAGAGACACGAGCTGCTTCTCCTGGAAAGACAAAATGTGTTCTCAACATGTCAATAAAGTTATTCACATGCAGATACAATGGTATGAACATGTCTCAAGTAAGATAATGTGAATGCCCAGGTAAATGCAGCAAGCCACACTATACATGCATCAAAATGTTACAATATTTATTGGAGGGAGAATCAAATATATTTAATATATGGTAACTGTACCTGTCTTAGACAAAACCAGAGAGATTAAGATATTGCCCTCCATACTCCGCTAAATCTCATTGGTCGGTCACATTTTTTGCATCGTTCAAAGTGTGCAAACGTTTTATTGAATCGCCTTCGCTTATCAGCATCCACTCTGTAATTTTAATGATGTATGTGGTTCTCAAAACAGTGCATTCGAGACCCTACAGATCTTGAATTTGTTAAAGCTATGTCTGCCGGCTAGTCATCCTGCACATTTATCGCTTATTTTATGAATTTACGAAGACTGGAGTTGAAAAAGTCATAAAAAGCAGGACTTGACCAAAACCGCCTTCATAGTCGCACAAAAAGGCAACAGCAGCACAGTCTGAGTAGTTTTCTTTTCATATTTTTGTTTAGTGATCACTCAGTGGTGGCCCTGTAGGCCAATGAGCGAACTTACTCAGCTCAAGCACGCCACATGTGATGATCACTTGTGTGACTACCGTATTCTATGGAAGGAGAAACAGCTACGCATGCACTCACACCCCCTGAATGAAGTGGCGGATGCAATGACAGTTTCTCTATCGCCTTGAAAAATATATTTGCTCTGACAGGGTGACCTTCGGTTAGGACAGGTTAACATCTCATTTTGGAAATGCACTAGTTATGTAAAATAAACGTGGAATTAATTAAAAAGTATTCGTCATTGCTTAACAAATTTTTTGTGTATACTAATATGATGGACACGCCCAAAAGTGTTTTGGACCAGGCTAAAAGTTATTTTCAAGCATGTACCTTTATTTCTGTAGCAGATGCCAAAAGCACAAATGAATTTATCGCCTTAAATATATAGATCTCTTGACTATTGCCTCAAGTGAGGATAGAAATATAACCAAAAAAGCCCAATACTACAGCATCTCGATTCTTCTGCCAAGCAAATGTTAAACACAAAAAACACGCAGGCGGGTTTGTGCGTGCTCCGCACACGTACTCGCGGCGAGTGTTGTTGCAGGGGAGGAATTTAACTTCTAAGGATAAAACTGGCAGAGGTGCCGTAAAAATCAGCATGATTTATGGTTACTTGCAGGACGACATATCGTAAGCACCCAAAGGCAAATGTGCTGGGCGATTTCACTTCCCTCGTTGTGAAATGTTTTACTTAAAAAAGAAATTTAAGAAGCGGCAGTTGAAAAGCACTTACAATTCCGTTCAATGAGGATGCAGAAGAAGGTCTCTTGTCTATACGACCTTCGGGTGGAGAAAACTGTTCAAAATCTAACGACGCACAAACACTTCATTTTGGTGGCCACCGTCCAGCATTTTTTTCTTCAGTAGCCTCTATTAAACGCATTTTCAGAATTGCAGAAACTATACGCAGGATACTAAAGCTGACTTGCAAAATGTGGGATTGGCGTTACATCACCTTGACACAATTCTATCGCAGGGTTCAGTTTAAGGATGTCCCTTGCAATAAATAGCCTTCCATCGTGCATTGGCTGTGCGAGCACTTTCCTGTTTTAAATAACAGAAGGCGCGTGTTGAATGTGGGGCATCTTACTCATTTTTAATTTGCTACCAACTGTGCTTAAAACAAACAGGTTGGGTGGGCGTCCATTTGAAATATTACAGTAAAAGGCTTCAGTCCACATTTCAGCCCACTTCCATATATCTTCAGATAAACCAAGGTAAACCACGAAGAAGGAATTGGAGCCTTATACCTGTAAATATTTTGAAAAAAGGACATATAAATAACTTTAGTAAATCATACAAGTGGCTATAGATGGATACGGAAATAAAAGAAGAATTTTAAGGCATCTGTAGCATGCAGGTTAAAGAGACCTATGAGGTAAGACATGGTAATCTCAATAGCAGTCCATGAAGAGGTAAGCACCAACTTCATTTTGTCACATCACAACGCGGTGTTGGCGCTTGTTTCTAGGTTTCAATATGTTATGAATATCCTTACATATTTCTAAGCGCTATAAGTAAAAGTGCAAAAAAACTTTACAATTAACCCTCAAGAGATATTTGCAGAAGAGCACGTGAGCTTTTGCACTGCGACGAGTGAATATATTAAAGTCTGGAATCATAAAACAGGAATTTGAATGACTGCCGGCTTGTTTTCTATTCAAGCTGATCGGATTAGCACTGCTCAGTTTTCTCTAGTTTATTCTGCGACTACTATACTTCCTTTCATCTAAGTTCGAGTGGGACCGAGGTTACCAGCCGAGGGGCCAATCATGCAAAGTCTAAAGCAACGTGATGGCCATCTTTCTCTGCGTGCTCATCCACCGGCTGTTCCAGTCGAGTGTAGAAACTGCGCCGTTTGGTCTTTGTTATTATGAAATAAAAAGGAATATAAAATTTTTGTATGAGCCGGTATCAACCAAAGTACAATTGATTAATCAAGGAATAATGTTGCGGGCACCTTTAACATTTATTTCAGTCAAAATTTTTTTAGTAAGAAAATAATTCGTATCGTTTTTCTATCTTGCGTGTGTTTCACACTGATATAAATCCGACATTCGTCAAACAACGTCGAGTCTTGTTCTGACAATAATAGGCACAGGTGGGCGTCGACTCGCAAATAAATTTGGATTTCACTATTTTAATCTCATTCAAATAGCGTCCCGTTCTCAATATTTTGAGTTTTACCTCGCGCGCTAGCGAAACACGTTCACACAATTTCGGTTTCTTTCAATGCCACAAAACACGTTTTATATTAAAAACCGGGAACAACTCCCTAGTGAAAATACCCAGCAAGGAAATCAAGCTGATTTTGCTTGTTTTTAAGCTGGTTCGAGCTGGTTCAAGCTGGTCTAGGTGGTAATCAAGGTGGTTCGAGCTGGTCAAGCCGGTTCAAGCTGGTTCAAGCTCTCACTGCAGCTGGGCAAGCTGGTGCTTGAGCTGGTTCGAGTTGGTATTGAAGCTGGTTCAAGCTTGTCAAGCTGGTTCAAGATGGTCAAGCTGGTTTTAGCCGGTTCTTAATCTGGCCCAAGCGGCTTCGAGCTGCTCATGCTGGTCTTGCTGGGAGCGCGGACCTCACGGTCGACTGGGGCGAGGACGAGGCCGCGTCTTGTTTTTGTCCACTCGTTTTCGGTAGACTACCGGGCGCTTCAGGCGCTGCGAGCTTCCTTGGTGTGCGAGAAAAGGAGAGTAAGAGAGTGATAGGAACGGAAAATTTGAAACACGTTTGGCTATCTGGGGCAGATTTTCGAAGGAACGGCTTTGTGCGCGTTGTTTGGGGACTGCCTGAACGGTGGTGCAACCGAAGCGGGATTTGAGGAGACAGCGAGCGGCAGTTCGTTCAGTGCGGAAAGAAGTCAGACGCCCCGACTGAGAAGTCGCTTTGTGTCTTCGAACATGTGTGCGCTTGTGAATTACGGTGGTGCCGAAGAGTATCGCCAATTAAATCCAAGCCACACAAATTTCCTCGCCTCTGCCGACTAAGCAAGAGGCCGCTTGCCCCCCTTACTGGCCGAACCTAGGTTCGCTTCTCTCATCCGTGTAGTACTTTTTATTGTTATTGTCTGTTTTTGGCGTGGGTCTAGTATTTTTCGTGTTGTGACATAAGCAATCTAGTTTTAATAATATTGTTTGTCTTGCACCGAGAACAACTGTCTTTGCGTCGGTTAGTACTGTGTCAGCGCAAAGGATGTGTGGCATCTGAGCTCATGTGAGCAAACCGTGAATAAGAAAATAATAAATTAAATGCCGAGTTGGCTTTTCTGAAGAGTTTGGCTTGTTTATCTTGAGTAATAATTTAAACTGGCTAAAATGGTGGGGAAGTCCACCAGCTACCCACCATGTCCAGTTCATCCAGCATAACCCAGCATTCACCCAGCACCACCCAGCATCAAACCAGCTTGAACAGCCAAGCAAGGTGGGCATGCTGGAGCAATAACCCAGCATGAAGCTGGGATGCTGTGACCAGCATGAAGCTGGGATGCTGGGACAGCATGAAGCTGAGATGCTGGGACCAGCTTGTGCTGAGACCAGCTTGACCACTGCAAGCTGGGCATACTGGAGGAATAACCCAGCATGAAGCTGGGATACTGGGAACAGCTTCTGCTATTTTTTTTAAAAAGGGGCTGGATTTTGAAAGATAAGTAAATGCTGAAACTAGACAACATAATTTAAAGCAAACTTTTTCAGCGACAAGGAGTTGGAAGTAGTTTCTGAAATAATAGAGGAAGCAATCTCAGGGCAACGGTATACAGATCGGACCTATCAGAGCCTAACTAGGCTTTTTGCTCTGGAACTAGACAACGTTCAAGTTAAACGAAAGGGGAAGCAAGGCCATAGAGCAGAAAGGTGGTCGGACGAAGAAGTGAAGCAAGCGAAACAAAACCGTCAGGAAGCTTCTAGAGAACAAAGGCATTCCGAGCGTAGCGGGGAGTCAGGTACGAAAGTAAAAAGAAAATAGGGCACTTTATAACATGTCGCCGAGATGCCTCCAGTTTGATCAAGGCGAAAATTCTGAGAAAGGGTAAGGAATGGATGAGACATGTAAGCCACATAGATAAAAACGCAGCCAGGAAGTTTTGGGAGCACTTGAACTCACTTGGTGAAACGACGCAAGTTAGACAGAGGTTCATACTCTCGCATCAGGGAGATCAATTATAGGGAGATGACGCGATACGACATATAGGAGCAGTGATGGAGGAGAAATTTCGGGAACAGGTATATGTGGAAGATAGCAAAAACCAGAAGTAGCAGTCCAGCTTGTGACATCGCGGATTTCGGATAAAGAGAAAGGGAAATGGTGGAACGAAGAGTCCCTAGTGGCACGTCTACAGGCACAGATGGTATCCCAATCAAGCTGGTGAAGAATTAGGGTCCTAAATCTAAGAAAAAACTAAGGGAGGTAGTGAGCACCGTGATAACAAAAGAAAATATTCCAGATGAATGTAGGGTTAGTTGGATGAGTAGGATATATAGGGGAAAGAGATAAGTCTGATATTAGGAATTATCGTCCCATAAGCGTGACACCAGTTAGTTCTATTGACACGCTCGTCAGCGAGTGACCGCGCGCGTGGCCGAGTGGTTACCGTGCTTGACTGTCGTGCAGAAAGTCTGGGTTCAATTCCAGTCAGTGGAATGCTCTTTTATTTGTTCTTTCATTGCGTTCTCGTGAGTTCGAGAACATTCTCGTCAGATCGAGTTCTGAATGTTCCAGTCGCCAAACAATGTAGGCTGATTGTTCCAGAACCCAACGCGCGTACATAAGGGACTCCGCGTGCTGATCTGCAGTCAGTTTTCGCCCAGCGTTCGACTCTGCTGCTACGCCGACTTCGACACCCGCGACGCTCCGTGATTATCTTTTGTACCCTTTTATTTTTGGCACAAGTTCGCCACATTAAACGTTTATTTCTTTCTGTTTATTTATTGTTTATTGGTCACCACCCGTGACATTTTGGCGGAGGTGCGGGGTACCGAATGCCCATGCAGCGTTCCCCTCCCAGGACCCGCAGTGCAAGCCCGACTCCAAGCTCGCTGAGAAGACCACTCAGCGCGGAACCTGAAACTCGGACCAGCCGCCGCACCAAGGGAGAGGATCCGGGGTACGGTTTGCTCCTGGGCAAACCCAAGCCGAAGAAGACGACGATGGACAACCAGTCGCAGGCCCCCGCCGCTCCTGCCGTCGTCTACCTACCCGTCGCTCCTCGGACACCGGCTCCCTTCCACGGCGAAAGCCACGAAGACATCGACGACTGGGTCCAACAGTACGAACGAGTGGCCCGTCATAACGGGTGTACACCGGAACAGTGTCTGCAAAACGCTTATTTCGCCTTGGAAGCCACCGCCCGGAACTGGTTCAAGAACCACGAAGCTTCGATCACTTCCTGGGAGCAACTCAAGGCTGAGTTGCGAGGAACGTTCACGAACCAACAACGAAGAAAACGCGCGGAAGAGCTTCTTCAAGCGAGGATTCAAGGCCCTAACGAGAGCGTCGTTAGCTTCGTGGAAGATGTCCTGCGACTGAGCAACCGCGCCGATCCCGAAGCATCCAAAGCACAGAAGCTCAGAGTCTTGATGCGTGGCGTCAAGGAAAACAGTTTCGGTGGTCTTGTGCGGAGCCCGCCTACCACCGTAGAAGGCTTCATGACGGAGGCCACCTACATCGAACGTGACCTTCACGCACGAGCCACCCACTATCATCGAGTTCCCGGCGTCGGTTCCTTTTCGCCTTCCGGCTGCAACACCACGGACATCCGCGAGATGATCCGAGACGTCGTCCGGGAAGAGATCAAGAAACTTCTACCTGCCGCCGCAAGGCCAGCTTCGCCCTCAATCGCTGATTGTAAGGGAAGAAGTCCAGCAAGCGCTGCAGACTGAGGTTCTCGTCAGCACCACTCCGGAACCACCGACGTTGAGTTACGCCGCAGTGGCCCGACGGCCACCGCCTCCTTGTCGTACCTATGTCACGCCATCCCGACGTCAGTCTCCTGCGCAGCAGCACGACCGACGCCACGACGACCAGGTCCAGTACGCCTGCCCGGAGCCTCGCGCACCCCGCAAGACCGACGTGTGGCGAACGCCCGACCGACGCCTTCTGGGCTTCCATTGCGGGGAAGCGGACCACACCTACCGCCGATGCTTATACCGACGACTCGGGCTACGCGGGTTCCACCCGAACGACCCGCGCCCCCGTCATGGTGAACGCCCTATCGAGATCGACGAGTACCTGCGACGACCTCATTCCCCCGAGCCTGCGTCCCGCCGAGAGCTTCGCCTATGCACCGACCCCGACGTGAAAGCCTGTCGCCCCTCGCTCCTCGCCGGGGAAACTAGGCGCGGCAACCCCTGGAGATGGAGTTTCCGAAGACGACAGACGCCCAGATCCTCCACGAACGTCGGGGGGCCCCCACTCGAACGCTACCAGAGACCAAAACGACGCCGCTGCAGTCGTGTCCAATAACCTAAACGTCGTCATCGACGGCCACGACGCATCTGCACTCGTGGACACCGGAGCAGACTACTCAGTCTTGAGTGGGAGGCTCTCCCGCCGCCTTCGAAAAGCCACGACGCCATGGGATGGACCTCAAATACGAGCTGCCGGGGGGCACCTTATCACACCGATCGGGAGATGCACTGCTCGCGTCGAGATCCGCGGTGAAACGTGCCCTGTGAAGTTCATCGTTCTACAAGAATGTTCTAGAGACGTTATTCTCGGCATGGACTTTCTGTGCGAATACGGCGCCGTCATCGACCTTGGTGAGAAGAGATTGACGCTGCGCAAGCCCGTTCCGTTTTCAGAGAAACCTCAAACAGCGTCAGCCGCCGTCCGAGTCGCGGCCGACCACGTGAACCTGCCGCGGCGATCAAGTGTTGTCGTACCCGTAGTGGCCGATGTAGCTACCTGCGGCGAAGTTGTTCTTGAAGGCAACCTTCAATTACTCCTAGAAAGAGGAATAGGCATCGCAAGAGGAGTGGCTGAACTTCAGGATGGGCGCACCGTGGTCTTCGTGACAAAGTTTCGACAAGAAGCGCAACACCTCACGAAAGGTGCCGCTGTAGGCCACGTCGAGGAAATTCGGAACTCCGAAGGAAATCGCCGCGATTGCTGAAGAATCATTCCCACCTCAGCAACGCATTACGGCGCCACCCCAGCTCGACATTGACCGCAAGCTTCCAGGCCCGAAACGACGGCAGCTAAGTGACCTTCTCGCCGAATACAGTGACTGTTTCGCGACGTCGTCGAGGGTGTGCCAAACCACCATTGCGAAACACCGCATCGTTACCGAGGACGACGCGCGCCCTGTGAATCGATCGCCGTACAGAGTCTCCGTTAAAGAAAGGGAGGTGATCCAGGAGCAAGTGCAAGAGATGCTGAATGACGACATAATCCAACCCTCAAGCAGTCCGTGGGCATCTCCAGTTGTACTGGTTAAGAAGAAGGACGGAACGCTTAGGTTCTGCGTGGACTACCGGCAGCTGAACGCAGTGACGAAGACGTCTATCCACTCCCCCGCATCGACGACACGTTAGACCGGCTGCGCCACTCCCGATACTTTTCATCCATGAACCTGAAGAGCGGCTACTGGCAGATCGAAGTCGACGAACGGGACCGAGAAAAAACAGCTCTCGTCACGCCAGATGGGCTGTACGACTTCAAGGTGATGCCCTTCGGACTGTGCACGGCTCCAGCAACTTTCCAGCGTGTCATGGACACCGTACTGGCAGGACTGAAGTGGCAGAGCCGTCTCGTCTACCTCGATGACGTCGTAGTGTTTTCCAGCGACTTCGACGAGCACTTGCGACGACTCCGAGCAGTCCTCCAAGCCATACGGACCGCCGGACTCACCCTGAAGCCGTCAAAGTGTCGGTTTGCCTATGACGAACTGAAGTTTCTAGGTCACGTGGTTAGTAACGAAGGCGTTCGCCCCGACCCAGGGAAGACTCACGCCGTCGCAGCATTTCCAGTACCGACAGACAAGAAGGCCGTGCGAAGGTTTCTTGGACTATGTGCCTACTATCGGCGCTTCATCCGGGAGTTTGCAAGGATTTCCGCACCACTCACAAACCTCACAAAGGACGCCGAGAAGTTCGAATAGGGCGAGAAGCAGCAGCAGGCATTCGACGAGCTGAAGCGACGACTGCGGACTCTTCCTGTTCTAGGACATTTCGATCAAGATGCGGAAACCGAAATTCACACGGACGCAAGTAACGCTTGACTTGGCGCGGTACTGGTTCAAGTGCAAGGCGGCACCGAGCGAGTTATCGTCTACGCAAGTCGGACACTTTCCAAGGCGGAGAAAAATTACTCCACGACTGAGAAAGAATGCCTTGCTTTCGTCTGGGCAATCACGAAGTTTCGTCCGTATTTCTACGGGAGCCCGTTTCGTGTAGTCACGGACCACCACTCGCTCTGCTGGCTTGCGAACCTCAAGGACCCGTCAGGACGCCTCGCTCGATGGAGTCTACGACTACAAGAGTTCAACATGACTGTGGTCTACAAGTCAGGCCGCAAACACATCGACGCCGACTGTCTGTCCAGAGCCCCCATCGAAACACCTTCCGGCAGCTGCAACGACGAAGACCACGAGTGCTTCCTAGGTGCAGTGAACAGCGACGACATGTCACGACGTCAAAGAGACGATACTGAGTTGCGCGCGCTAATCGAGCACCTCGAAGGACGTGGGGGTACTGTCCGCCGTGTCTTCTCGAGAGCCCTGCCGACTTCCGTCCTCCGACAAGGTGTACTTTACAAGGAGAACTTCGGAGACAACAGCACACCATGGCCGCGGGTAATCCCCACCGACCTTAGAGCGGAGATCTTCCAAGCCTGTCACGACGACCCGACGTTCGGATATCTTAATTACAGCCGTACGCCGGCCCGAATTCGTGAAAGGTATTACTGGCCCAAGCTGCCAAAGACCGTTCACTTCTACACACGGTCCTGCCACGAGTGCCAGCGACGCAAGAAACCGCCGACGAAGCCAGGCAGGTCTCCTGCATCCGATCGCTCCCCCGACCGTACCGTTCCAGCAGATGGGAATGGATCTACTTGGTCCTTTTCCACCATCGACGCAAGGAAACAGATAAATTATTGTCGCCACAGATTATCTCACACGGTATGCCGAAACGAAAGCCCTTCGTGTAGGGACTGCTGTGGAAGTCGCCAAGTTCTTTATCGAATCCATCGTCCTCCGGCACGGCGCTCCCGAAGTTTTGATCTCTGACCGTGGATCATCGTTCATGGCCCACCTGACGCAAGAAATCCTTCGTCTCAGCCACACCAGCCATCGGCGCACAACGGCGTACCACCCACAGACCATCGGGCTGACGGAGAGACTCAACAAGACCATCGCCGACATGATCTCCATGTACGTCGACGTGGAGCACAAGACATGGGACGAGCTGCTGCCGTACGTCACATTTTCCTACAACACGGCCGTGCAAGAGACCACCGGGGTGACACCCTTCCAACTGGTTCATGGTCGTAAAGTAACGACAATGCTGGACGCGATGTTACCCCACGAACCGGCTCTCGACGGAAGCGACGACGCCCAGGTGGTTGCCCAACGGGCAGAAGTCCGCCAGCTCGCCAGACACCGTATTCGAGCCCAACAACGTGTCGACACTGGCCGCTACAACCTTCGTCGTCGGGACGTCCACTTCCAGCCCGGAGACAGGGTGTGGGTGTGGACACCGATCCGCCGCCGTGGTCTCAGTGAGAAACTCCTAAAGCGCTACTTCGGACCCTACAAATACTTCGTCGACTCGGGGATCTGAACTACGAGGTGATGCCCGACGGAACACGGACTTCATCACGCCGCGCTCCACGACCGGAAGTCGTCCACGTCGTGCGCCTCAAGCCGTACTACGCGCGATAAGAATGCGAAATGTGATCTTGTGCACCGCTTGATAGGATTGTGTTTTGCGAGCCTCCGTATGTTCCCATTTTTTTGTTTGTTTCGCTCTGTTTTGTTGCCTTTTACGTGGCATCCAGACGATGCCTTTTTAAAGGGGGGAGTAATGCCACGCTCGTCAGTGAGTGACCGCGCGCGTGGCCGAGTGGTTACCCTGCTTCACTGTCGTGCAGAAAGTCTGGGTTCGATTCCAGTCAGTGGAATGCTCTTTTATTTGTTCTTTCATTGCGTTCTCGTCAGATCGAGTTCTGAATGTTCCTGTCGCCGAACAATTTAGGCCGATTGTTCCAGAACCCAACGCGCGTACATAAGGGACTCTGCGTGCTGATCTGCAGTCAGTTTTCGCCCAGCGTTCGACTCTGCTGCTACGCCGACTTCGACGCCCGCGACGCTCCGTGATTATATTTTGTACCCTTTTATTTTTGGCACAAGTTCGCCACATTAAACGTTTATTTCTTTCTGTTTATTTATTGTTGATTGGTCACCGCCTGTGACAATATGTTGGTAATGCATAATATGAAGAACAGACTGGATGAATCAATAGATTGCGAGGGCATACTGGGCGAGTTACAGAACGGGTTTCGAAAACAAAGGTGGCTGGAGGACAGTATATTTTCTCTAACACAGTGTATAGAAACAACGCAAAAAGAAAACAGATAGCTCTGGCTGGCATTTCTGGATATCAAGGGTGCCTATGACAATGTGAACCAAAGGAACCCGTGGGACATAGTGGAGAGCTAAACCTAGATGAAGTACACACATCAATATTAAGGAACATTTACAAAGATAATAATGTGATTATAACATGGGAAGGTAAGGCAACGGGGAAAATAGAGATAAGACGAGATCTTAGGCATGAGTGCCCGTTGTCGCCTTTGCTGTTTATGTTGTTTCTGAGAGGATTAAAGAATAGACTAGAAAGTGTGGGCTTGGCTTCCACCTTTCGTACTGTAAGCTAGGCCAAAAAATTCAGCACTCCTTACCGGAATAGGTGTATGCGGATGATATCGTACTAATGTCTAACAACCGGACAGAGTTGCTGGAATGAATGAGTATCTGTGGTAGGGAAGGAAAGGAATTAGGTTTAGAAGTCTGTAGTGAAAAATCAGCAGTCATGATTTTTTAACAATGATGAAGTTGTGAGGCTGAAGACACAGAATATTACAGTTGAGAGAGCAAGCAAATACAAGTACCTAGTAGTATGGGTATGTGATGGTGAAGAATATCTCAGTGAGCATGAAAAATATATAATAGGTAAGGGTAACAGAAATGCAGCTGTAATGAAAAGTAGAGCACTTTGGATTTATAGCAGGGTTGAGGTGGTGAGAGAGATTGGGAAAGGGGTCATGGTGCCTGGTTTGACTTTCAGAAACGCAGTGCTATGCATAAAATACGAAGCATGCAAGACTCGAAATAAAACAGCGTGGAGTAGGTAGGCTGGCTTTGAGGGCACATTGAAAAACGCAAAACCAGGGAGTACAAGGAGACTTGGGATGGGCGTCATTTGAGTGCACGGAAGCTGTGACCAAGATAGCACTAGAGGATCGGTTGAGGCAAATGGATGGAGAGCAAGAAGCACGAAAGGATTTGTTCTATTTATACATCAGGAGTATAGACACAAAGTGGAGACAGCGTACCAGGAAATTAAGTGGAAAGTTTTAGGCTATAGTGCAGCTACGGAAGAGCAGGTCTCAGTTAAGAAGAAAGTTAAGGCCACTTGAAAGACATCGGTGGCTAGAGGGAATGCAGGGGAAAAAAGCTCTGGAAAGCTATAGATTAAGCAAAACAGTTATTCCCAAAGAAAGCATTTATGAGAATTTTAGAGTAGCTCATTGTTGTTTGAGGCGAGGACGGGCGTTATGCGAACCAGAACATACAGAGCGAAGTACCAGGAAATGGATACAATGTGCACTGCTTGTGGAGAGGAGGACGAGACGGCTGAGCACTTGATACTCTACTGGAAAGGCCTTCACCCTATGCCTACCGAAGACAACATAGATTTAATAAAGTTTTTAGGTTTTAGAAACAGCGAAGGAAGAGTGGACAGTAGACAAAGTAGAGATTGTCAAGCAAAGATTGAGTGAATAGTGCCAGAAAGAGAAAAAAACTAGGTATTATTACCTGATGGCAAGGGAATTTATAGCCTCACTTTCTTTGCAGTGCGGAGTGAATATAGTTTTCATATTTAAATATTCTAAGTTTAAACGGTAAAACAAAATGGCTTGATGGCGCAAGCTGCCGCCCGAACCAAAGGGCTCAGCCGGATTCATCCATCCGTCCATCCATCAAGGATGGGAGGCACGGGAGGCCAGTAGCCAGCTGCAGTATTTCCTTCACAAACCTTTACATAGCTGGGCGATTGCAGTACTGCCTAGTGACAATATTTGATTGCGGCTCATTGATTGGACCCCCAGCATTGTGTGATCACTCGATTTGGGCTTATGACAATCAATAGCTGGACAAGCATTCGGGTAGTTTTCTGTGTCCAATCGCTGCAATGACGACAACGGACGAACCATGACAATGTCTGGAATTAAGCCCGTGTAAGGTGCCTTGCCAACCCCAGCGTGTGGCTACGATGAACATTAGCGGCGTTGAGTCGGCTCCAGATCACGTGGCCGCTTGTTCTGGCTGCGATTTAAAACAAAAAGAAGGACCTTGCTCTTCATTTGTTCTTTTGCGAATTTGATTGCGTGTGCTGACAATCGGACGGTTGTTTCACAAGTTCTTAACGTGAGGGATCTGTTCTAAGCGGTATTTGCTCAAAGTACAATAATAGCTGCATCACCCCTTTTAGTATTTATTTCACTCAAAATGATTTTCAGGCAGAAAAAAAAATTCGTGTTCTCTTTCTAGCTGTAGTGTGTATTTCACTGACATGAATTCCAGATACCTCCGCAGCATCATGTCTTGTTCTGACAAAATTAGGCTTAGGTAGAGGTGGACTCATAGAGAAATCTGGAATCCCTTTGTTTTATTTTATTTCAGCTAACATCCTCTTCTCAAACATTGGTGCTTTACACAAAGCGCAAGCGCAACATGTTCAGGGACGGACAAAAAATATGTTTGTCCGTCCCTTCCCATTTTCTTCCTCAAGTTTAATTCCTCAAGTTTAATTGTCCATACCATCCCGCTCGTTCAGTCCTTACATGCTCAGGGAGTTTCAGCTTCCTTCGATACCGAAACGCACGTTTTATTTAATCTCCTCCCCTTCCCTCGAATGCAGATTCTTCCGCTATCGACCCTACTTTTAGCAGAGCTGGTACCTTTGTTCCCCTTTGAAGATGTTATGATTAACGGATGTATGCTCTGATGAGAGTGAGGACGAGAGATGTTCTTTGTTCTATATAAAAAGGGGCTCTCGTGGAAATAGCCTTTCACGAGGGCCATATGACGGGATAGTTGTTTATACATTACATAAATAAAAGTAGATCAAAAGACCACGGCAAGTAGAAGAAAGCATATGTTAGTGTAACTTAATTTAAAATACAGTTTTTTGTTTCTTAATTTTGACGTGTAAATAAATTCTTGCGTTGTATCGTCGTTTGTTTTGATTTCATATACCTCCTTAAAGTTCTGCTTTATATTCCTTCGTTTCTTCACTAAACAGCAGTTCCGAGTCAGCACTTTTCCGTTTGTGTATTCCTGTTCTTATATTATTTTTATTTGCACTACCATCGTTTTTTAAATAAAATATCAGCTGCGTTTCCTGATGTTTCTTTGTAGGACTTTTTTTTTCGTGCCTCGGAGTTTTTTGTATGATATTATAAAACCCGAGATGGATGTATTATAGTTTTTTTGTTTCTCAATCTGAAAAATGACGTTAGTGACCCCGAGTGGACACTCCCCCGCGCTATTGTCCAAAGTATTTTTGGAGTTATTCGTATATTTCAAATTAAATGAGAGTGATTTATTTCATTGCTTATCTATTTATTCCTTTAATAAAATTGCAGACAATTCTGAGCCTAAGAAACAGTGTACAGTACAAAAAGGCAAAGTTAAAATAATTAGAAACGACCATTTAACTAAGGACAGAAACAATATCCCAAGCAGCACACTTGCTTGGGCTAGCTGGGGCCAGGATGGGGCCTTGGCCGTAGTAGACTGGACCGGGACCGCCCAGGGAATTCGGTGAACTGCCAGCCTGGCGTCTCACCGTATTTCCCGTGCACCGGTATGCCACGGAACTGCCAGGGAAGGGATTTCCTTGGCGTTCCTCGTCTTTTCTTGGTCCGAACAGACCAGTGTAGACAGGCGGCCGCCAACATTGGCGCTTCAGTGTGTTCATTGGCCCCAGGATTTTACGGAACTGCCAGGGAAGTGATTCCCTTGGCGTTCCTTGTATTTTGTTGGTCCGAGCCGACCGGGGTAGACAGGTGGCCACCAACATTGAAGTCTTAGTGGCGCTTCAGCGTGGTCATTGGCCCCGGGATTCTACGTAACTGCCAGGGAAGTGATTTCCTCGGCGTTCCTTGTATTGTCCTGGTCCGAGCCGACCAGGTTAGACAGGCGGGTGCCAAGATTTAAGGATTTCGTGGCGATTCACTGTATTCACTGGCCCCAGGATTCCACGGAACTGCCGGGGAGTGGTTTCGGGCAGTGGCGTCACAAGGTGGGGGACCGCGCCCGGGTGCAGCGCTCAGGGGGGTGTCGCGACGGGATGCGGGGGGAGGGGGGGGGGGCGCGGCGGGCCACGCGAGAGCGGAGGGTGGGGGGGGGGGGGGGAAGTTCGCGGCGGGCCACGCGAGAGTGGAGGGGGGGGGGGGGGGAGCGGCGGGTTATGCGGCCACGCACGAGCGGAGCGCGGGGGGGGGGGGGGGGGGGGGGAGGAGGGGGGGTGTCGCGGCGGGCTACTGCCGCGAGTGCCGCTGACCCTCGTGACGCCACTGGTTTCGGGTGTCGTTTATTTTTGCAAGATCAGCGCGCGAAGGAACGACGGGCAATTACCGTCGTTCATTATTTTTTGTCTGGAACTTGCTTGACATCGGACCCTGAAGTACTCGATACGGCCACTTTTACTTACATCAACTTAATATCCGTTCTTACGTTGCGCTTAAATTTGACTCTCACGCTATTATCACAAAGCCAGTGACGTACAGCTTCGTACACGAGAATCTGCGCTTAGACTTTTGGCCAGGAACCGTTTCCTCCTTTTCAAGAATATCGCGCTTGTCGGCGTGACGATCGTCGGGCTTTATTGACACGGCCGTGCCGACAGTACATCGCAACCGCAAGCAGGGTCCGCAAAACAGCACCCCATGTCTGATTTCGCAAAACGCCAAAAACAAACTGTTGCACTGGATGCGTAAATTAGAAAAAAAACAATAGAACACATTTCATCAAATTCCAGAGGCCGGTGTTTATTCCAGAACAAATTAACTAATCGCAAATCAGTCGGCGCTTCAAGAAAAAATATGTGAAAAACATGCTGCTCAACTAAATCTGCGTACATTGCAGCGGCGTTGAGCGCGCGTGTTCAATTTTCCGTTCGCTAAGACCCCGAGTTCTTTCCAGACTGAAAAGAATGACCGGGTGCTTCAGTCAAATTGATCGTCCCACCTTTAAATAAACAACAAATATCAGTTTCACATGCTACGTAATTGCATCCTGGTGGTGCGTTTTCTTCGCGAGAGCGAACTTGCCTCAGAAGCTTCAAGCAAAAAATGCTTTCTAAAACCGACATGTGCTAAGCCTTTAGTTTTTCAAATGAAACGCGACACGCAAAACTTCCGACACGAGAAAGGCTTAGATGTTGGCTGGTATTTCTAACTTCAAGAAGAGGCAAGACTGCTCTCGCTGCACCAACGTCAACGCTTAGTGCCGCAGTATGAGAAACTGATTTTTAGTATTTATTTAAAGCGGGAACGACCCATCTGACTCACCTTACACCGCCAACACACGTGGAATGCGGTCCGCACGGACCGCACCACAAGTTACGAAAGCCTTGGCCACGCGTGGTGTAAAGCAAAAACGTTGTATGTGCAAGTGGCGCTAGTGATCACATACATAAAAAAGAAGTCTATTCCGCGGAAAATCGCATTCACCGATGTAAGGAATCGAAACAAAGTAAGGGGTACCGCGAATGTAAATATTTATTTACATTTTTATTTTCATCTCAAAATTAAGCAAGCCGAATTTTAATCCGCGTTTGGATAGGTTCCACGTGGACTCATGCTTATCAGAATTTGTAAATACGAAATAAGCTTAGCTTAGGCAGTCAAAACATAGATGACATAGATCTACCCTGCCATCTATTACACTATCTACATACAAAACATAGATTACATCTATGTTTTGTATCATTTCTTTGTTCTATGACTCTTCATTCTCTCTTTCACCATAAATACGAGCGAAGGTGAGCTCGTGACGTGTCAACATCGACCTCACATTGCTTTCGCTCGCACTGATCGTGAAACGGAGTGTAGGACATGTGGGGCACGTTTCGGCGGTGCACGCGTCGACGTGTTCAGAACTAATTTGTTCTACGTCATCAAGGTTAGCGTAACTTCTGCAGGGCAAAAATTGCAAATTGGGTTATGGGGATATTCATACAGCGTGTAGTTGGTCAGCCATTTAAAGTTGCGACGAGTCACTCGCGGTAGATGAGCAATTTAGCCGGTGCAGTACAACCACTAGCCTGGGGTCTTTAACGTGCACCACGCAGTAGTGATACACGACCGCACGCCGGTACGATGCTCATCCAGATCGAAACGGGCAGGGGTGCGGATGGAACCCAGGATCCCTGGGTTCTGTTGCGCGAGCTTTTCGCTCCGCGTGCTCCGAGCTGGTGTGCTCTAGCCCACTCAGCCGCCGATCCTGCTCCGGAGGGAAACATGTCTTCTGTTTAGACACGCACAGCAAGTTAGCGAGTGGATTACACCGCTGTATGCACTGAAGCTGTAGCGATCTAGAAGGTCCACGAAAAAAAAAAAAAAAATACAGCCATACTCGTTGGCAGGTTGAAAGTAAACGCTGGGGAGGGGGTCGGCTCCTCCCGAGCGTTCGCTCTGCAAAAGTGGAAAGAGATGGGAGGAGCTGCTTCATCTCAAAACTGAAAGTTTTCAGATGAAGCAGCTCCTCCCTCCTTCGATTTGTGTGAATGTTGTAAGGAAAAAAACGCAGTGCCTCTTATGCTCATTTAGCGACGCAGCCAGGAATATTTTATAAGGTGGAGGGGGAAGGGGGGGGGGGGACGCTTCTCCCGCCTCCCCTGTATTTACATCACTGGTGTATTGTCGGCTGTACATGATCTTGAATTTCTCAAAACATCCTGTTTTACTGAGCCACAAAACACGGCCTGTAATTCAAACCAAAAAAAAAAAAAAACTTAAAAAATACGTACATTTTTTAACAAAAAAATAAAAACTTAAAACAGATATCCAGTGAATGATTAAGCAATTACATGTATTCACAAATAAAAAATCAAGTCGAATTAAGATATTAAACACCGTTTGTTTGAAGGACCAGATGGACATGAGTTGATGCAGATTCCAATCAGCAAACAAAGGTTATCAAGTAACGTATAACAGGAAAAGAAGCTGGGAAATTATGTCTGCTCGCATTCGATTGACTTCAAAGTTTGTATAGAGTACGATAACTGCAGTAATGTCAACCGTAGTGACACCGGCCCCAGAAATATGGACTGAGATAGAGCGGGGTCGAAACCGAAACTATTAAGTCGTATTTCAATCCTTGGCTGCCTTGGCTGGCTTGGCTTCGTGCCAATTCAAAGCCGCAAGCAACTTCTGGATCCTTGTTCGTTCCGGAGAGGACACAAAGGCCTTTCTCGGAGTGCGTCAGTCGATCCGAGTTTAGGTAAGTTTTGCCGATTTCATATTCATAATGCATGCTAGAAGAATATCCAGATATGCTAGATCATCTTCGGAACAACGTAGCTCATGTTGCCACCGTAATTCGGATGATTTTTCACTTTTTTTCTACGATTTGAGTCGAAAAAAGTGAAATCGTCTTAGCCCTGACCGGCGGCGGCGGCGGCGCCGCGGTGCCGCCGTGCCGCTATCTTGAGAATCCCGTGAATGCTCTGCGACACCGGAGCACTGCAGAGACGCTGATTAGATTGTTTCTAAAGTACGCGTTGCTATCAGTGAACTGTTCTGTGTTGTTAAACGCTTGATTGCGTGTCGTCTCGTCCTTTTTCATGCTAGCGGCAGCGTTGAGTTGTGCCCAATGTTTTGAAACTCCCGGCCCGCGCGTTCTGGGTTTTCACGCCGCGTCCAGCGGGATGGCGCGGTTCGACTGGCGCTGGCGTTTGGCGTATTGATAGGACACGCTCCTAACTGGGTGTCGTCGTTGTGCTCGTGTACGGCGTGTGCCTCGCGCCGGCGTGCGGTGCGTGGCGTTGGGTTTGAGGTGCTCGAGCCTTGAGTTTCTTATACTTGGGACACACGGGCAACTCGAATGCCATTTACAACGAATGACATTTGAGCGGACGGCCAATCGGCGCGCGACACTCCGGGCGTGACGCATTCCACGCGCGACAGATAGCGAGCTGATTCGCCGATCACACAATTGTCATTCGTTGTAAATGGCATTCGAGTTGCCCGTGTCGCACAGGTGTTAAAAGTGTTTACCGAGCCCTGTTAATCTCATCGTTCTTGTTGTTTTCTCCCTTGTTGCCTGTTTGTTATTTTGATCATCTTGCTCTGGTTGATTGGCTAGCAGACGATCGTGCGTACGGGCCCCTGCATATATGTCTAGCCTTGCGAGCCACCCCGGGTACTACTGTCGCTAATAATGATTATTATTGCTTGCCTTAGCGACGTTTTAATTTACCCCGGCTACATTCGTGACTTGTAGAACTCGTGGGTGCACAAGTAGTTTACATGGCTGAGGAAAGAGGCTGAATGATTTGATTAAAATGCTCTGATCTGGTATAGAACGTTTAGTGGTACTGGGGAGACACATACAAAGCAAGGAGATCCAGCTTTGAATGTGTTGGCTCCCTACTTACTACAACGTTTAAATACCTGAGGCCCTGGTAAAGTTGAAGGGAGTCTCTTGAAACATTTGTGGAAAGACCCAAAGCTGGATACAATTTTAGTCTAATAGCTGGTCCACACTGTTGCAACCGACTAGGACTGACTCCGACAAAACCAGTCTTTAAGCCTCTTGTGACGGCTTATGACCACGCCGTCCAGCAGTAATAATGGCAGTCGTAAGCGGCTTAACACCCTGTTTTGTTCAACTCGGTCGTAGTCAGTTGCAACAGTGTGAACCAGCTCTAACGCCTCTTAGGCGCATGCGCAAACAGTAGCTTCGGGATAAACTTGCGCATTGCACTGCCCCAAAGGATTTCAATCACATCCCCGGTGTTTATTTTTAATTTGTATCCCTGCACTGCAGAACATGTCAAGAGGCTTGTTGATTGCTGTGCATGTGCCTATCAAGCGAGCTGTGCTATTTTTAAGTGGTGTTTAATTTGTTTTTAGCTTCCTGGGATTTCTTGAGGTACCAGTAGGTATCTAAGCTCTACATGCACATTGTTCTTAATGGGCACTTCACCAGGAATTTTTTTTTTTGGGGGGGGGGGGGGGCAGCAAAATGGACGATTCTGGGGGGGGGGGGGGGATAGGGCAGGTAATAAAGAAAAGGTGAGGTAGGCTCCTCCCCCCCCCCTTCCGGCTGCGTGCCTGGTTCTTAATACAATTACGTCATGAAGAAGCTAATTTTCCTTGTTTGGTTGAGTTTAATGGTGCTGTCATCATGGTCTTTGCACTGTCGACAACAAGAGAAGCGTAATGTTGGCACTTTTTCTTTTGTTGATCTGTGAAGCAAGTTTTGGTTTCTTTGTTTGTTCCAGAATATCAGTCTGATTCTTATTCATGGTATTGCAGGAAGTCTGTATCATCAAGAAAAAACTGCAGGTGGTTGAAAGCGGCCGATCAGCTGCCAGTCTGGATAGTAGCCATCAACCCAGCAAAGGCCTGCAGGCGAATCAGCCCAACCTGTTTCTCTGCTGCCTTTCAAGACAGGATGCTTTGTGAAAGGTGAAACGGGGCCCATGCACCGCTTCCGCAGGGCCCTGCTGGTATTTATCTGACCTTTTGTTTTCCTAAACAAATAACACCATTACAAACTGTAATATACCAAGCAATTGCCCACTCTAAATTGGGGATGACCATGGAGAGCTGGGGGATAGGTGTACCAGAATATGTGTAGCGAGGATTGCGCTGCAGAACCCAGGGGTCCTGAGCTCGGTCCCCACCCTTGCTCACACACACCAGTGAGATTGCTAGCCAACTGGCATACGGAAACAACTAGGAGTCCCGGTTCCCACTGTCCCATTTGTCATACACGTTGCACACCACTTGCTTGGTTTGTTTTAAGATTTCTTGGTTGCCAAACTTCATAAAAATCTTACATGTCAAACAAAGGGGCGAGCTCACAGAGTGTGCCTACAATAAACCACACTGATGATGCCCAAATATGCGCATGATAAAGATGCCATCTTAATTTTGCAAGGAGCTAGAAAACCTAGGGTGAATTTAAACCAAGAAAACACAAAATAGCTAAAAAGGAAATGCTCTAGGTTTGGCACGTCCTGGCTAATGTTATGCTAACATTCTAAAGTCAAAGCTAAATGGAACAATTTTACATATATTTTAATTGGTTACGTTCCACCCAGCAAATTATTATGGTTGAACTATATTCAGCTATGCAGTGAAATGGTGTCCTTTGGCTCTCTAGCTTTAGCTCCATTGCCACGGAACGTTGTCCCCAAGTATATCACTTTCTAGCTCTTTTCGACTGCACCCCTCCTATTCCTCTCCTGCTTTGCTGTTCTACTCGTTCTATCCCCATTTTGTCTGCCAGTCGTGGAGATAAACGCCCATGGCGACAGGGTGCCTGATGTCTCTTTCATATAGTTTTTTAACTTGCTTAAAATAGAGGAATAGGCTTTAATATGTCCTTAGATGAGTTGATATGTTTCAAAAGTAGGGGTTGAGCGCTTACTCTGCCGTGGGTGCATGCTCGGTGTTTTTTGGTAGTTTTATGGTGCTGTGCGTTACTAGAATAAGTTGGGCTTTAGTATAGTTACCGTATATGTGTACAGTAAATCACGCAGTTGTTAATGGCCGTTAGTACCTAACTCAACCCTGTGCAGGGTGTCTATGAGCTGAAAATTGGTATTGTTGAGAAATTCGGCAATTGGAAAAGTCTCAAGATTTCCAGCCTAATCAGTATCAATCAGGGAATTTCAGCCTTCCTTTCTCTGAATGTAAGCAAAAGACACGTGTGGTGGGGCACATGCACCTTCCTCCTACTCAGCAACTCGGCCGGCCTGCCAACGTAAATCTTTGCTGGAAACTAGAGTCTTGGTAGAATCCAAAGATGCAACTTCATCTCGAAATGTATTTAAAGGCAAACTTCTATACTCTCAGTGAACTGCTGCTGCTTATGGCAGATTTGTGGAAGGGCTTCATAGTGCGAGAGTTTGTCTCTATAGCTACCTTAGTTGCTCCTGAATAAACTTCTAGGGGATCTTTTCCGAGCTGTGAACATCATGACAGTTGAGGTAGTTTCTGCTGGAAAAGGGAGGGGGTGCAGAGAGGGTATCCCTCAGCTTGACAGTCCATAGAAGCTTTGTCAGTCAGGATTTTGAATGTTGCGAGGACAATGACGGCTGTGTTAGCTCATATATTTTTTGCCAGAAGTTGTACGACTAACTGCCAGGATTGCAACATCCAACAGCATGACATGCCAGCTCCTGTGGTGTCATTTAATTTTGTCGCTTAGAGACCACTTTTGGTACATGGGTTATATAGAACACTAAACAAACCAGTTGGAGGCGCATTCCAGGCACCATAACGTAGCCTCTGCTGCTGAGATGTTCTTATTGCAGGTATAATTTCCGATTCTTTTTTTTTTTTGTTTTTCAGTGGGAGCTCATGGAGGTGGCACGGTGCATGGAAGGACAGAGTGGCTGACAGTGAGCTGCCCAAGCAAGCTGCTGGCTCTTGTGACCGTCTCCGAAAGCCTCTGGATGGGCTAAATTGCAGACGTGCCTGGACATTTATAAATGGTAAACACAATCTAGACTAGCTTTGAATTATGCCTTGGTCTAACGGATGTAGCTTGGATGTCGTGTTTGGCTGCTAGAATGGAACTGGATAATGTTAAGCGGCACATGTCACCAAGTAAGCACACGGTGAGACGCTTATCCACAAACTCGGCTTCCCAGTCCATGAGCCATCAAAGACCCAGCCAAAGAGATCCCGAGTCATCCATGATTTCATATTTAATACGTATATGATGGTTTTACTGCAACAGCTCATACTATTTGGCATTCTAAACTTTCCCATCACTAAGGATACATTTTTGTGGTGCCATCCGTGTTGGTTTTCAAAAGCTCTGATATCTGGGCCTTGTTCTGTTAGCTTCCATGCGAACTGTGAATCGCTTGCCAGGGATGCTTTTGCCACTGCAGGCCAATTTCCTTGGCAAGGCATTTAACTATTTCTGGTTTCATACTTGGCTTCAATTGATTGTTCAGCCATTGACTTTCTCTTTCGACGCTGGCACTGCCACCACAATAGTCCCATCACATACACTGGCACCACTGCTCGTTACAAAAGGTACAGCCGTTTCCATCTATCTATCCATCCCTTAGATTGTCTTTTCTCCTATGCCATGGTGGCCCTTAAGTTAATGTAGCTATCCACTTGCAGTGAAGTTCTTCACATCAAGTTAAAAGGAATCTTTCACATTCTTTTAGAAGATTCTTCACTTCAAGAGTAAAAGGAGTTTTTCACATGCCTTTAGAAGATTGGTCCCAATATAGGAATGTTGCTTGCCCCGACATCTCTAAACCACCTCTGTAGTGGTTTCTCGATGTCTTAACATGCCGTGCGTCAGAATGTGTTTTGTCGCGCTTTTATGTCACACCGTTTGTTGAGTAGTTTACAAAGATCTTGTGGGCTCCAGTGACACAAAACTTTTTGTCTCCTTCTCCACATGCCTTATTATTTCAAGTTTTGTTGCAAATGTCAACTTTGCCCTCTAGACATTCACAGTCATAACAACTCTCACAGAATTCAGTGGTTATTGTACTCTTTTTACTGGTTTTCTTTTTGAGCAAAATGTGCAAGTGCCAAATGCACAAGCTCTGAGGAAGGGATCAAGAAGAAAGAAGGTGGAACCCGCGCATGGTGTGGTTGTGGTGGAACGCGAAGCAAGGCATCGGCGCTATGGCCGGTGGAACGGCAAGCAAGGCTTCGTGGGTTTGGGTGGTCAAACCTTGAGCAAGGCTTCGTCAAGACTGTTGGTGGGCCCCGAGCAAGTCTTAGACAATGTGCCTGTGCTTGTGAGTGAGCGCTGTGTGGCGCTGTAAGCACCCAAGCCACCACCGACATCTTGGGACCATGATTGGACTCTCCTCCTCCTCCAAATGTATGGCATCTTTGATTTGGCTTCTGTTTCTTTTGTTATGTTTTCAAAGCTTTTGTGTTTTCCTTCTGCGGTTATGAAGAGTGGAGCGCTTGCAAGATATGTTCTATTCCTTTATTTATTCCTTTTGTTTTACGACTGTGTGTGCGTCCTGTGCACCTTTTTTTACTTTTGAATTTCTTTACTATTAAATAGTGTTCCGTAACGCCAGGCTTGACTCACTCTCAATTCCTACTGCCTCTCAGGAAGTCCATCGCCTAGGTGTGGCCTTAGCACCTGGACAGCGGTCCAGTTCAAATTACAAGTTTGTTTTTATAGGATCTTTTCCAACCGAACCTGTGACTAACTTGTGACAGGTTCAAGTCCTGTAGTGGATGCCAGTTTGTCACAGGTTCGGTTGGAAAAGATGCCATAAACAAACCAACTTGTAATATGAATTGGACCGCTGTCCAGGTGCTAGGGCCACACCTAGGTGATGGACTTCATTAGAGGCGGTAGGAATTGAGAGTGACTTGTACCTGGCATTTCGAAACACTATTTATTAGTAATGAAATTCAAAATTAAAGAAAAGGTGCACAGGACGCACAAACGGTCGTAAAAAAAATGAAAATAATAAAGGAAAAGAACATATCTTGCAAGCCTTCTGCTCTTCGTAACAGCGGCAAGAAAATCACAAAAGCTTCGAAAGCGTAACAAGGAGGGAACAGAAGCCAAATCAAAGATGCTAGACATTTCGTACGAGGAAAGTCGAATCATGGTCTTAAGATGTCGGTGGTGGTCCCAGTCCCTTGCGGCACCAGTCGGAGTCGAGAACTTTTGGTGGCTTGGGTGCTTATAGTGCCGAACAGCGCTCGCTCACAAGCACATGCACATCGTCGAAGTTTGCTCAGGGCCCACCAACCATCTTGACAAAGCCTTGTTCGGGGTTCGACCTCCCACATCACTGAAGCCTTGCTTGTTGTTCCAACCACTGAAGCCTAGCTCTACGCAGCTTCCGCCTTCCTTCTTTTTTTCTTTTTCTTCTCTTCTGAGCTCGTGTTTTCGGCACTTGTGCATCTTACTCAAAACGGAAGCCAACGAAGAAAAAAATCGTTCAATTCTGTGACAGCAACATGTAGGCCTATTTGTTGGTTGATTCTAATGTCAAATATCCATGATTGTCCACATTGGATATCATTTGCCTGTGGTGTGTTCTGCAGCCACAAACATCTGCCATGCCACCGCTACGCATTAGTGTTCACTGGAGAAACCTGCTACGTGGCTTCAGAGCATTCAGTCATTAATTTCAACACTAGGGAATTTGACAGTGATGTCTCATGCAAATGGACACCTCCGTTCCTACCCAAAAGCATCCATAATGTGAGCTGTGCATAATAACAGGACAAAATGCAGGTATTTACCCGGTTGGTCCCCGAAAACGGTTTTTATATAGCAGAGTACTCATATTATTGAGACATGACTGTTTCCCCACCCTGGCCGAGTCCTACTAGAGCGACAAAGAGAAACACCTGACACTGATATGCCTCAAGCCTGGATAATACGCCAAAAAACGCAGACGAAATGAAGGAAGATCTGGGTAGGACACGTCTTAACTCTTAACTGAATAGTTTACTTTGGTAAAAAAAAAATATATCTACTGATAGGAAGTAACACATGCTGTGTGAACACTGTAAACCTGATTCGCATGGTGTGATTTTACTTGCGAGTTTGCTGTTGTGACGTCACTCATGCAGCGAAATATAGGCATGGGGGAAGCTGCAGTGCCTGACGTCACAGGTGTAAAGTTGCAAGCCAAATTGCGACATGTGAAGTGGGCTGATGCGACGTCTGAACGCACTCCCCCAGAAACGAGCGTCAAAAAAATTGGGTTGTGTGTGTGTTTATACAGCCTAGAACTTGGTCTGCCTCACAGGGGCGACGAGTCTCCCAGCTGTAGATGAGAAATTTAGCCAGTGCGGTACAGCCGCTAGCCTGGGGTCTTTAACGTGCATCACGCAGTAGTGATACACGACTGCAAAACGAGCGTCATTGGCTCTGCAGACCGTGGAATTCTTTGTCATGTAATAGTAATGAGGGTGGGCTCACATGAGTTGTTATTCTAGGATTTCATCAAGAAGGCATTGTGAATTTTCCTCTTTGCTTTTGTCTTGTAGCAGCCCATGACACTAGTCTTTTTCTAAGTTGGACTTGCACTCACAATGGACAGAGTGAATTGCTAGGTGACCTTCTGGATAAAATACCAGGGTAACAACTCTTGTCTGAGGTGCACCCTTAGTGTCATTGTCTGACAGAATTTCACTCCCTGTGCAACTAGTGGCACTGGTTTCTGAGGAAGTGCATTTTGACCTTACAGTGTTCTGCCAGCAGGTGTCAGTTTTTATCTGTATAGATGCTTTTAGGGAGTCAGTTACTCGAGCTGCCACCAGTCGGCGCGCTTAACGGGCTGCCATAGCTGACCTTCATTTTGTCGCCGTTGCTCCGCATTGTGTGCTGCAGCGGTCACGACCAGAGCTTTGTTTTCGTGTTCTTTTACGTTCCGCGTTGAAGTCGAGTGTTTTCTTTGGGTCTTTTTGATATTACAGGCTTTCATTTATTCATTTGATACCTATGTTTCAATATAGATGTTGTATTTTCTTATTTATAGAATGGAAACTGACAGTGAATGGATCACTATACAAGATCATGGCCTAGGCTTCAGAGAACATGTAAGTTCATCACATTCTTTTGTTTTTGTCGCTAATAAAGGGCAGTCAACACCATTGCGACATATGAAAATATCAACTGACGCAGTGAGGCTATCTCCAGATGCCCATCGTTGGTTTGGCACGCAAAACCCTCAAATTTTTGGCAGTGAGGCTATCGCAGTCGTGCTTCTCGGTGCATGTGCGCGCTTTTAGACATTGTTTCCGTAGATAAAAGCCGGACCGCATGTAAGCGCTTTAGCGAGCAAGACGAGCGACAACGACAAGTCAGCAACGAAAGTTTCTCACTGCCACCCGTCGCGGCGCTCGGCTTTTGGATTTCTAGAAAACCGCATGAAAGCGATTTGGGTAGCAACGAGACAAGCGACTCGCTTCGCTTTCGCTCGATCAGTCGTGCGACAAGGCAAACCGCACGCAAGCGACCAAAACGATGAGCGACGTTTTCTAGAAATCCAAAAACCGAGCGATGCAACGGGCGACAGCGAGAAATCTTCGTCGCTGACTCTCATCGTTGTCGCCGTTGCTCGTCTCGCCGCTCGCTTGAGCACTTACATGCGGTTCGGCTTTTACTTACATAAACAATGTCTAAAGTTCGCACATGCAGCAAGAAGCACGACTGCGATAGCCTTACAGCGTCAGTTGAAATTTTTATGTGTCGCAATGGTGTTGACTGCCCTTATTAGCGATAAAAACAAAATGTGATGAACTTAATGGTCTCTGAAGCCTAGGCCATAATCTTGTATCGTCGATCCATTCGCTGTCCGATTCCATTCCATAAATAAGAAAATACAAGAGCGATGTTCAAATGTCGATATCAAATGATTAAATGAAAGCCTGAAATATCGAAAGGACCTAAAGCAAACACACGATTTCAATGCAGAACGTAAAAGAACTCGAGAACAAAGCTCCGGTGGTGGCCGGTGCAGCACACAACGCGGAGCAACTGCGAGAAACTGAAGGTCGGCTGTGGCGGCAGGGTCACGTGACGTCAAGGTGGCGGCAGCGCACCCATGAAATGTTGCCTGAAAGGGTCTATATGTATTTCTGTTTTTTTATACAAACCATTCAGTTGAAGGTTATGCAGTGTTCTGGCCAGATCTTCCTTTGTTGTGTCTGTGTTTTTTTTTGGCATATTATTCAGTGATGAATGGCCAACTTGCCATCTTAAGCCCCAAGACCATGCAGCATGCATACCAAGATATCTTTTGGCAGGCTTGCAATAACTTGTGCTTACTTCATGAGCCTCGAAAAATGGGAAGCCTGCCAAAGGTATCTTCGTGTGCATGCTGAATGTATTTAAGTCGTGTCGGGGTCGGTTGTTCCTCTTGGTTGCTTTAGTAGGACTCTCATCCCATTTTACATTGAAAGTTTATAATACAATTTCACAAGAATATTGCTCACATTCATTGTATTTATTGATTCAATATAATCAAGTCAGACTGAATGTTTTTCTGATCTGATTTTCTTTTGTGTTGTTTTAATTACTAGAGAATTTGGTGTTTTGTGGGTTTATAGCTTCAGGGCTGTCAGTGGAAGTTGAGACCACTTTATATTGCAACCTTAGAGGTAGCAAGGTGTAAAGTTGGGCGAGTTGGTTGATGGTCATATTGAACGGGTTAAAACAGCGCAAAAAAGATAGACCAGTAAAAGGAAAGACAGCGCTGTGTTTGTGATTAAACATGAGGAAGATGCATAGAAAGGGGGACGGACAACGAAGTTGTCCATCTGTCCCCCCCTTTCTATGTGTCTTCCTCATGTTTAGTTACTGTACCAACATGCTCGTTTTGTACGTAACTGTGTCTGTGTTTCCTTTTACTGGTCCTTCGTCTTTTTAGAGGTAGGTAACATAAATACCAAAAAGTACTTCTATGCATTTAAAGAAAAGCAGATAGAAAACATTGTCTTTACAGTGAAGTTGTACTTATGGCTTGGTTTTACAATCAAGAGAATCAAGAAAAATTCTCTTGCGGCAATTCAAAGTCTGCTTTCAAACGATCTGAGCAACCTTCCACAGTACTGTATGTTATATGTGGTGTTCACATTGAGGTGCTCTAACTGGCTTTTATTTCGCATTTACTGACAGTAGTATTCTACAAATGGAGGGAAATCATGTTTGTCACTGTCAAGTTCTGTAGTTCCTGCGTTATGTATTCTCCTGCAGTATGAAAGACCCAGTGGGAGCGCCTGGCCGAGGCAGTGACTGGTGTGCTCTGGGAGATCCCAATCTACCCAAGGGGGAACTCACTTAGTGCTCAGCTAAAGTGCAATGCACACTTATCAGTTTTTGGGGTCACGGTGGAGAGCAGTTCATTCACATTATGTCACAGCCACTAATTCTGAAATGGCTGTCCGAGAGAAACTGGCCCGAGTCAAGGCAATTATTTTCACTTCTAAAGTGCATGGTCCATGCCATCCTTCTGATTAATAAATCCGCTCATCGACATTTTATTTTTCAGATATGAGACTCGGGTGCAACATTAATATTTGTGCCTGTTTTCAAATTTTACACCAGAAACAACTGATAACAAAAACAATAATGAGCATGCTTACTTCGAGCCTCCATGATCATATCTCTGGGCGCAATGCCGATAAAGCACGCTCTTAGTCTAAACCTAAACCAAAAACTGGTCGCAAGCTCAGGACCAGTTCAGCCCTGAGTGAGCGTCCTTTCCTCGAGGCAGAACAGAATCTCTTGGAGCGCACATAGCGCCCCCGACCCCGGTCATCTCGGCCACGCGCTTTTAGTACGTCTTTTATATTGAAGGAGACTGAAGATACCACCAAGACCTTTTGGGTGGCCTTTCTGCTGTTATAATTTAATTAGGAGCATGATTTACAGTTTATGTAAAACATATTTACTAAACATGCATCACTGGTTATCTTGTTCCTTCTCCAGGTGCTGCTATCCAGCTCTACGTCACAGCCATGAAGTGGCCATGGGGTGAACTATGTACAACTGCTGTCATTAGTACTCGAATCGGCAGAGCCACCTACTAGCTGTGAAGCCCAGTTGCCAGGCAGCAGATACTCGACCAGCAACCAGCCTTTGTCGCTCTAGTGGGACACGAGAGCGACAAACAGAAACAAACGACAGCTACAAGCCTCCAACCCATTCAGCATGCCCGTGGTGGTACTTTTGGCAGGCGGCGTTTATTCGTTCGGTGCTCGTGAAATAAGCATCAGTGATTCTAAGCCTGCCAAAGATACCCTCGCGTGCATGATGCTTGTGTTTAAGCATAGCCTCCTTTATTCTACAAAGCCTGTCAAATCGGGAAAGGCTCAGGTTTGAGACTTGTCGTCATTTGTTTCTGTTTGTCGCTGTAGTGGAACTCTGGCATAAGCTAGCACCATGTACTGAACATGAAATAAAAAACCACTGTATCAAACTTGACTTGATTTTGCAGCTTCATTTGCATGCCAACCGCACAATAAATACAGCAGCTCGCACATGTTTTCAACTTTCATTTTATTGTTTAAGTATTCTGAGGAAATTACTTTAGCAGCTCCATTAATCGTGGGTCACTAAATCCTGAACTAAGTAGCAACCAGTTTTTTTCTGCACACAGCACCAAAAATTGGAGATATATGCCACAAAAAACATCCTTTGAATGACAGCATAGACTTCCTTGGGAGAAGTGTGTAAATTCCCCGTATAGCCAAGATTGAATGACCAGAGAACTCCCACCCTGGCCCACACTGCATTTACACCGTTTTGCCAAGCTTGACTGACCACTGAACTGCCAGTGTGGCCCAGGATGCATTTAGACCGTTTTGCCAAGCTTGGCTGACCACTGAACTGCCAGCCTGGCCCAGGCTTGTTTTACACCGTTTAGCCAAGCTTGGCTGTACAAGGAACCCCCACTGAACTGCCAGGCCGGCTAGCCAGGCTGGGGCTAGCTTGCCCCTTGGAGCAAAACGGTGCTTGGGCCAGGGAAACTTTCCCTGGCTGCCCAAGCAGGCTCAAGCTTGAGCCG